>NW_017308192.1:37484-40294 GCF_000935625.1 Nanorana parkeri | reverse complement strand
GGGGGGGGGGGCTAGCTCCCCCATATAATGCCACCTAATATCTGGGTTTTTATGTGAAATATCTCTGTAATTATATGGGATCTAACGTTGAAACCACTTGATCATACCGGATCTAACAAATAGCTTCCAAAATAGCTAACTGTTTGGTCAATTTTTTGATAAGGGGGGGCTGATGACGGGTTAGCCCCCCTGCAAATAACTGTTAATATCTCTATTTCTGTGTGAGATCTAACGCAAACAACAGAGATCTAACCTGATCTAACAAAGATCTAACCAACTGCATATGTTTTGTTCAAAAATTTTGATATGGGGGGGCTAACCCGGCTGAGGTCTGTGACACTGCTTCTGAAGCATTAAAAAAAAACAGCCAGCATGTAAAAGAAGAGTAAAAACATTCTTCCAGTTGCACGGATCTTTGCAGTCTTGTAGCTAAAGAATCTTCAGCATACAATTCTCCCGGATGTGTTGGGCATCCCCCACTGTGTGCTCTAGTTTCACCTGCTAGGTCACTGCTTCCCTGCAGAGTTGCACTGACATAGAAGCCGGCTCGTGTAAGCACAGCATGGGGGGGGGGCATCCAACTCACCTGGAAGTTTTGGTTGTTAAAGATTCTTTGGTCAGTGTAGTTGAAGGATTTGCATTTCTTTCCATATAGTCCTGAGATTTACACAGCTCCGCAGCACAGCTCTGTGGCAGGGCATGAGACCTGATCTGGAGGCCAAATCCAAAATAGCATAAAAATGTGTTTTGTTTGACGAAACTAATGAAAACATTTTTGGCTTCCGTTCATTTGGTCTGAAACTAATTTTTAGTCTTTGCACATGTCTAGTAATATGTGTGTGTGTGGGGGGGAGGTTAATTTTTTATTATTATTCTTTTTTACTGTTGGGGGCTTGGGGGAAATATTGGGGGTCTGAGGAGAAGCGGGGATCTGAAGAGAAGCTGGAGCCTGTGCCGCTCCTCTTCTCCCTGCCAAGCTGGGATTGTGTTGGCCGCCTGATGCCCCTGTTGCCAATGGCGCCCTGTGTTTGCCATGACAAGAGGGGCAAGGGGGCGCAGCCAGGCCGGCCCTGGATGCGCCCCCTATCAGCTGTGCCTGAGGCGAGTGCCTCACTCGCCCCATGGTAGCTACAGCCCTGCGGTCTTGTCCCTCCCCCACCCTGTGACTGGACAGTGAAGTTAGAAGCAGCAGACTGATGAGCTCCTCTTTCTGCTCTCCCCTGCCCTCCGCACTGCAGCACAACTGATTGGCTCCTTGTGCTGATTCTCCCTCTCTGAGCTTTGCTGCACGGGGACTACAGAGGTATTCTTTTATTATTAAAGCACAGCACGCCACCAATGTTTCCATCTGTGTATTGCGTTGTGCAGCAATGCACGTGATTTGGGGTGCATTTGCAAGGTGCAATTGGGTGCCATTCAAAATTGATGACTGTGCTCCGTGCAAGTGTTTTAATGCCTGTTACTCCTTCGTTTACAGGCTGTTTTGGGTCTTTGTTTTTAGCAACAGAATTTTTTTTTAAATATTGCAGAAAAATCAGCAGGGCGTACCTTCATCCGGACTCTCTGCCAAGTCCAGTCCCTTCTTTTGCCTCCTGCAAGAAATAAATAATTCAAATATAAAACTGTATCCAAAAAACAAACCAGCAGCACCACCGAGTGAGTGCAGACACAGGGGGACCATAATACAATGCAAAACCCACAATAAAAAAAGTACCCTCTGAACAAATGTCCGTGCCATGGAAATTGAGAAAGCTGGTCGGATGACCAACGAAACGTCATCAAGAAAAGTCCAGTTGCTTTGATTTATTTATTTTTTCACAGATATCTCTTTATGGGGGTTTTTTTTTTTTTCTCTATGGATTGAACTCGATGGACTTTTTTGCAACCTGAATAATTATGTAACAAGTACAAAAAAAATATGAAATTGAATAAAACCAATAAATGACACCACTCCACCCTACAACCTAACCTATAAGTAGGGGCTGTGCAGAAATGTGGACAAATATATACATATATTATGTTTGCATAAAAAATCCCAAATCCAAAAATAAATAAAGGCTAAAATATTAAAACTTGCAAAAAGGAGAGAGACGATGTATCCCGGATCATTTCTGAATCATATGGACTGGTGTCAGCGAGCTCTACATTTGAATATACACTGAGTGGCCAGTTTATTATGACTACCAAATTAGCTATAATTTGGCGCTGAAGTTGCTAGAGGGCCAGACCATTATAAATAGGGAAGCGGGTTGGTTACCACGACAGTAGAAGTGATTGGGAAGATACGGGGAAACAACGCGATGTAACAGCCTTTGAACGCGGGATGATTGTTGGCGCTCGGAGCCATGGAGCGAGTATCAGCAAAACAGCAGAATTCGTTAAATGTTCAAGAGGGGCTCATTGTTAAAGTGTTTTATTGAGAGATGTCACTCAGAATGTCAAGGGCCACCTTCATCAGCCTCAGACAATGTCTACTCTGAGCCTGATGAAGAGGACCCTGTGTGGCCCCGAAAGCACTCGACATCCTGAGTGACACCTATCAATAAATGGATTTGCACTGACTTAAAAGTCTCGTCGTGCTGGTGACATCTGTATTCAAAAGTTGTTCCATATGCGGCGCCATGCGCGGTCATTTCAAGCACCCATCAATATTTTGGGATTTCCGGTAAGGAGTGCTACAAGATCTATGGACATTTGCAGGGAGATCTACATGTTTGGCGGCTCCCGTGGCTTCATCAGGATTAAAGTGCCATCAGGGGCGTCCCGAGGCTGGGTGACACCCAGGGCGGTTACCGGGTGTTCCCCCCCCC
>NW_017308192.1:21598-37350 GCF_000935625.1 Nanorana parkeri | reverse complement strand
CCGGCGGGATAAGGTATGCCGCCGGGTCCCCTCCTCTCTCTGCTGATACTGTCGGGCGTTCGGTCCATGACCAAGCGCCCGACTTTTCAGAGGGAGGTGACGCCCCTCCAATGGTGTCACCCGGGTGCGGGCCGCACCCCCCTGCGTGACGCCACTGAGTGCCATAGTGATGTATACTGCCTGACCAAAAAAAAAAAGTCACCACCTAGATTTAGCTAAGCACATACTGTAGGTCAGAGCCTTCCATTGGATAAGTGTTGTGATCTGGGGATGCTTCAGTTGGTCAGGTCTAGGTTCAGCAGCGTTATGTCCCCAAAATATGAGGTCCGCTGCCTCCCTGAATATATTGAATGATCAGGATTTTCCAGCAATGGATTTTTTCTTCTCTGACGGCACATTGGGCATATTCCAAGATGACAATGCCAGGCATGATCCACCGGGCTCAGATTGTGACAGAGTGGTTCAGGGAGCATGAGACATCATTGTCACGCATGGATTGGCCACCACAGAGTCCAGACCTGAATCCCATTGAGAATCTTTGGGACGTGCTGGAGAAGACTTTACGCAGAGGTCCAACTCTCCCATCATCACTATGAGGTCTTGGTGAAAAATGG
Source organism: Nanorana parkeri (assembly GCF_000935625.1). Classification (NCBI taxonomy): domain Eukaryota; kingdom Metazoa; phylum Chordata; class Amphibia; order Anura; family Dicroglossidae; genus Nanorana; species Nanorana parkeri. The sequence goes on along the minus strand of NW_017308192.1, from coordinate 36,736 downwards.
ATGCACGGAAATAAATGTTGTGACATTTTATATGTAAATGATGCCAAAGGGAATGTGTGCAGTAATCAAAGGTGGTCCAATGAACTATTAGAGTGTGTGACTTATTTTTGGCCAGGCCGTGTACGGTGTACATCGGGGTCATCTGAACCCAATCCTCCATTGCCGTGTACCAGCCGTAGTTCTGTATCAGATGCATCCGGCAGACGTTTCCCAGCACTGATTGGAGTTGAGATACTTGGGAAAGGAGACATTATAGATAAAGACAGACGTACCTGAAGTGATCGACGAAGAAGACCAGGAAGGCTCCGAAATAGAAAATGAGGAAGAAGAGGAAGCACAGCAGCGTGGCGTGGATATAGACCGAGTCTGGGGGAGGGGGAAATAATGACAATATGTCCTGATGAACCAAGTTCCAGAAATGTGACCATTGCAACACACCTAGTCAGGAGGAGGACAGGAAAGTGTCTGTGTGGCTTGTATTGACCAATCAGACATCTTCCTTGCCCTTTATCGCCTGCACTAGGAAATTACATCAAGAGAGATGCCAACAGTATAAAAAACAATTTCCAGGGACCATCTGTGTGTGTTACATCATGATGGTGATTTGGACAACTATAGTCCCATTACAGTATGGCTGCAGACAGGGGCGTAATTAGAAATCACAGGGCCCCATAGCAAAATTTTGTATGGGGCCCCGTGATTGCTAGTTATGCCACTTGCAGAGCCCACCTGATATACCAAACAGCCCACCTGAGAGTGACCCTGCAGAGCCCACCATAGACTCTCTATAGGGGGCTCTGCAGGGTCTCAAATGGGCTGCACACCTCTTACCTGTCAGCGATATCCGCCTCCGTGGTCGCCAGGCCCCGCCTACTCTTCCGGGCCCCGCCTTTTCGTCTATCGATGGGCCCCGCCTCCTCTTACATCACTGGCCCCACCTGCTCTTAGGTCGCTGGCCAGTCATGTAAGAGGAGGCGGGGTTGCTCTTAGGCGGGCCCCGCCTCCTCCTTCACTGCGAACGCTGACCTCTTCTGCCGTAGCTGCTGGCTGTCACTGACACAGCTCCGCAGCGGCTGTGAGGGGGAAACGCAGCTTCTGAGCTGCGTCAGTGACTGCCAGCACTCTTACATGCCATAGCGACCCAGGCGGCCCACACAGCATCAGAGGGATGCCCTGGCCGGGCCCCCCTGTGCCTGGGCCCCATAGCGGCCGCCTGGTTCGCTATAGCGATTGTTACGCCACTGGCTGCAAATCAGAGAAGGCCACTTGATACAGCAAGTAAAGTGCGGTGAACATCTAGTTTTCTGCATTAAGGAGAACCTGTCGTAAAAGGGAAACCCAGCCTAGAATTTACTTATTCAGGGGAGCCCATTGAAGATGGGTATCAGTGGGTGGTCTAGAAAGAGAGCTTCTCCCTTTGCCCTGGATGTATTTTTATCTGGATCAACTGCTGCACTACAGCAAACACGACTGCCATTAGAATTCATGGGGCCCCATAGAACCTAACTGACCATGCCCCCCACCCCAACATTTCCATTGGATGAGTTTTGACTAGTGATGTTCTTCCAAACCCGTCCCCCAGCTACTCCCACATGTTAGTGCAGAGGGACTTTGTAGCATACACCACAACAGCTTGGTGTGTTTCACCCCTGGCACCATGCCTGGCCACCCAACCGGAGCAAAAAGCTTTGCAGCCCGAACACTCTCATCCCACCTGGTGGCTATGGAAGGAGGAACTGCCTCGGGCCCCAAACCCAGTGTGCAGGAGTCCCTGAATTGAGCCGTGGATGCTGCACTGTTGTCAGCCCCTTTCAGGCCCGGGTTCTATGTACAGAAGAGGATTATTAAGACTTCATCTCTTACTATTGATTGACTGAATGATGTTGACTTCAATGTGCTTGACACGCTTCAAGTTCCACGTGTGATTTCCTGTCCGGGAGAAAAGAAAACAGATATTGTAATGTATGTATTGAATGTAAAGTGTACGTACAGATGACGTGCTATAATGTATAATTCATCTATTCATTTGTAAATGTAGGCAAAGCCAACTTATTGATAGAGTAGGATAGGTCAGGACCAGTGGCGTCACAATGGGGGTGTGGCCCGCACCCGGGTTTCACCATTGGAGGGGTGACACCAAAATGACTGACAACCCCTCTGAAAAGTCGGCCACTCGGTCAAGGACCGAGAGCCCGACAGTTGCTCGAGAGAGAGAGGAGGGGACCCGGCGTCAGACCTTGTCCCGCCGGGTGACGCCCCCTCCTCTCTCTGCCGGCGTCCAGCACCAAGATGGGCGCCGGCAGGTAACAGCGTTACCGCGCGTGACGTTATCACGCGCGTGCGCGATGAGGTCACTGTGGAGTGTCACCCGGTAAGCGCACCGGGTGTCTCCCCGCCTCGGGACACCTCAACATAATTTCTCTTTTATTATCCCATTGGGAAGATTTACCTTCACTTCCTGCCCCATAGACACAACAGGATATGTGATGGAAGCAGACATGTGAATAGACCTTCTGTTGTCAGAAGGCTCCACTTGTGCTGCGCACTGCAGTATGGGAGAATAGTAATGACTGCAGTTCCGCAGTTTCACCAGCAGAGAGCAGCATCTTACCGACTGAGGCCGCTGGGACCGTCCCTCCGCAGGCATAATCCTCTGGTTTGATGACAAACACGATATAGAACTGCCCTTTAGGGAAATCCTTCCTCTGGTAAAGGGAACAAGAAGAACAAATGTTAGCCGAAGATTATAAAAGATCATTTCCACCTTCACAAGACTTTACTCTGCGAGATGAAGCTGCCACTCGTTACAAACTGACCCATGCAAATATTGTATACACTACCGTGTTTCCCCGAAAATAAGACACTGTCTTATATTTTTTGGGGCTCAAAAAAACACACTAGGTCTTATTTTCGGGGTAGGTCTTATTTGTTTGAATTTTTTTAATGTACAACAATCCACACTTATTCATGTACAAAAATATGGTGATCAGGGCAAACAGGGGTGCTGTACCTTTCCAAGAGCAATTTGGTAACCAATCACTGGCCAGAATGAGTGAAGCGCACTTTCACTATCCATTCCTCACAGGCTGAGCGCATTTGGTATCACTCCGACTGACAGGAGCCGGCGCTATAGAGGAAGCAGCGGCTCTGCTCCCTCCACTGCCGCCTCGCTTCCTCTAGCGCTGGCTTTGTTGGTACCGCTGATTCTCTCCCGCGGCTCTTCAAGTTCCCCCTTATGCCACCACCGGCCCTGGGAATGGTCACAACTAGGTCTTATTTTCGGGGTAGGTCTTATATTCTAGCAATTCCCAAAAATAGTACTAGGTCTTATTTTCGGGGAAACAAGGTATATCTCTAAAAGTATGTGGTCACCCCTCCAAATGACCTCGGGTTTCTCCAGTGAAGGGTTCTGTTAATGCTACAGTATACAAAGATAGCATTCTGCATGGGGGAATCTGAAGATATTTTAATGAAAAGAAATACAATTCCAGCAAAATCACAAACACTCATTACTGCAACATCATTGAATCCGGTGTAGTGAGAATGGCCCCAGAAATACGACTCCGCCCATAAGATAAAAACAATGGACGCATCTGATTGTAAGCATGACTTGCCCTTACCTTATCAGTATCTATATCTCCTTCCAGAACTTGTCAGATCTGTCTAAAGTATGGAAGGTCAGCACCCGTCAGCATTCTGCTGCTCTCTCTGGCCCCGTTGGGTAGATTTTCCCTTCAGGGCCCATTCACAATAAAACAATCCTTTGTGGAGATAACTCCTGCGCATTATGGCGTGCATTGTTGTGTTAAAGGAGAACTATGAGGTTAGTGTTTCTCCCCATAGTTCTCCTCAGGGTTCACGGGAGGACATAAACTAGCGTCCTACCGTCACGCAAAGCTCAGTATATCGCAAGCTACAGCTTGCGGTATACTGAGACCGCCGCAGCCGGGACGGATACCGACATTACTGTCTGGATCCACCCAGCTGCGTGAGTGACAGCTGACTCTGCCTCTCTATAGGCAGAGCCAGCTGTACCCGCCCCCCAGTCCGTTCCGCCAGTCAGCGCTGGAGGATCGGAGCGGGGAGGGGGGGGGGGAATCCCTGCAGGGAGCGGTGACTGAAAGTCACCGCTCTCTGCAGGGACATGATCGAGAAGTGAGCAAGCGATGGTATGTGTTCCCTCAATTCCTGATCTATTGAGCCGACGTGTCACAGTTTCATTGTCACAGGTCGGCTTGACCTATGAGGTTGAGTGAAAATCACTCGCCTCATAGTTCTCCTTTAAGACGGCCTATTCATTATGAATGGGCTGCCAATGCACCACAACCAAAGAAAAAAAAAAACCAGATTAACCTTTTGTTAACAATGCAATGCACCACAATGCACGAGATATACAGTGTGGTGCATCATGCATTGCACTCCATTGTACATTGCACTGGGGTGCCATTCACAATGAATGGCACCATAACGCACTGCGCATAAAGCAGCGGATCCCCATTAGCCAGCCCAACTTTTGCCCTTTTTATGAATGCCTGCTGCTCAGGTCTGGCATTGCCACGCATGGTAAGGCGTGCATATTGGCGCACACTGCCGCAATGTACGATTGTGAATGTGCCCCCTGAGGAATAATTTCCGGGACAAGCAGAGGCAGCAGTAAAATATTTATTCATAGAATAGGGGAAGGCTACAGCTCTCATCAGCCTTTTATTGTATGAGGCTCCTCGGGGGGGGGGCGCAGGAAAGGATTTTCAGGGTAACAGCGTGTCACGGTCTCTGCTCTCAGGAACAACTTTTGAATACTTTCTCAAATGAACCCTTGCAGTCAGGGGCGTAACTACAGGTCATGGGACCCCATAGCAAACTTTGCACCGCCCCCAATCCCCCCCTCCACCCTCTCCGCAAAATCTAAATCAAGGACAGGTAGCAGGAGAGCTGTCCGCATAGTTTCCTGCTGCACATCTGCCAGCTTTTCTTGATTGGAAATTTCATAGGGGGGGTACAGGGCCAACAGCAACTTCTGCAATTCTTAATGGGGCCCCCTTCCACCCTTAGGCCCCATAGCAGCCGCATGGGCTGCTATAGCTATTGTTATGCCACTGCTTGAAGTGGGGCTACCCCCCCCCGCACTGCAAGGGTTAAGTGCTCGTTTTGTCCAGGGGCCCAAATAAAGAAATACCCGATCCTCTGTCCCATCCTGGCTCCCAGACCGGTCCCTGCAGCCTCTTTTACCCGGGCTCTGGCGGTCTAGGGACCCCGGATGTCATCATATCTAATACAGTCCATTCACTTGCATTAGACGTGAAGGCGCCGAGCAATATATCCCAGCCGGAGCGGAGAGGGAGAGATGTGAGTGCCGTCCCCAGCAGGACCCAGGATCAGGTGAGTATATCTTCTTTATGTCAGCCCCTAGAGAAAAACCAGCACTTAACCCTTGCAGTGTGGGGGTAGTCTCATTGCAAGGGTTTCAATGTGCTCTGTGCGCAAACTATATAAATAATACTCGAAATGTCCACAGACCACATCATTTAGCATTACAAGGTGTATACTAGTAGATATATAGTATTTATTTATTATTATTATTCAATGTAACAAATTATAATTACATTACTTTGTGTTATTGTTACTTTTTTTTTTTAGTTTATGGCTGAGCACCGTTTTTTGGGAGAGAATCATTAAAATAATTTGGGATCTAAAAAAAAAGAGGCAATGAAAGGGAGGGGAGAACAGAATGGCCGATGCCAGCTTGTCCCAACACAGATTGCCAGCAAGGGAGATGGCGTTGGGGATCCGAGGGCCGCGCTTACCTGGATGGTTATCGCAGCCTTCTTTGTCATAGACTGGTAGACGCCATTAAATTCCACATTGTGGTCCAGATCGTAGACGGGACACTGGAAGAGAGCAGAGTGGAGATGATTTGTGACTGCCAGAGAAATGCAAAGTGGGTTACAGCAGCACTCGGGGTTCTATAAGGACCAGCAAGTCACACATATGATCAGGGTCAGACTGGAGGCTTCAGGGCCTACAACATGTCCCCAGTCTATCTCCTGTAGTGTCTTTAGTCCCTCACCACCCTGGATGCATGTCGGCAGGCTCTTATTGTCTCCTCTAGTATGACTGACGTCTCCCACAGTCTTCTGTCTTATACTGAATAATATGTGCAGCCTTTTGGAGGTGTCAGGGGCCACCTTGTTAGTTGACAACCACTGTAATAAGGTTTGGGGTCTAAGTTATGGGGACAGGAACCGGGCCGGGTGCCCAGGTAAGCGACCTACCCATGTCTTGGACCATGGAAGTAGTGTGTGTGGTCACTCTAAAAGATTCTTACATTGCTTCAGGTCAAAGTATATTGTGTAAATCTATCATATACCTGGGTCATCAGTTCCTCCATAGATATTTAACTTCAGAAATCCATTCCTTGAGTATGTGTGGGGGGATGGGGAGAGTTGGTTTCCATCGCCTCAGAATTACTGTTAGCTGCTAATAGTAAGAAACGTAGGAGGACCTTCTTTATGACCGATCCCAAAATCATTGAGAGGAGGGTGATTTCTGGTATCTCGGGCCTGTCACCTGCTTGTATATGTCAGCCTTTCCCAATCTTTCTCTACTCAGAGAATCCCCTAAAATAATGTAGTTATTGGGGGGTCAATGGGGAAGACACCCCCAGATGGTCAGTAAGAATAATGGAACCCTTACAGTGGTGGTCAGAATGCCACCCTAACAGACAGCTAACTAGATAACTGGGTCATGCTGCTGGTTTGATAAGTAGTGTTGGTCCTGGAACTATATAGGCACCATCCACTTGAAGGTCATCAGCCACAGCAACCTGTAAGAGGAACCCCTCTAAAACCATGGCTGGGAATGGCTGGTATATAGGGAATGTGTTTCTACAAGGCTAGTATCCAAGGGCATGTCTACCCATGGGGACCTTAGAACCCCCCTGAGTGAGTGACCTGAGTGAGGTTGAGAATGGATGGTATATAGTGAAGATGTGTTTCTACAAGGCTAGTATCCAGGGGCATGCCCACCCATGGGGACCTTAGAACCATGGTTGAGAATGGATGGTATATAGTGAAGATGCTTTTCTACAAGGCTAGTAACCAAGGGCTGTTCCACCCACGGGGACCTTTTTTCACGGGGAACCTGAGGTGGAAAAGTTGGTTAAGCTAAAGAATCCATTTTGATATTCGAGACTCCATCTTGTTATACATAAGTCCCAAGGTCTGTGGAGATCAATAGTTTTTATCTTTGCAGAGTGTGCAAAGATATATTTGTGCGGACCCTGCAAAGAGATATCTCAGTCTGTGTTTACAGGCCTTTTCAAAGGATTTTTCTTGTTCTTAGCAAACACCTGTGTGGGGTTAGTTGATAAGACGACAAATACTGACTATCTTTCAATGATGTTACAGTGTAACTAACAAGGAAAAGATGCTGATGCTATGGTTTTAGAGAGTTAACCATTTAAAAGTTGTGATAAATAGTCAAATAACTATTGGATAATTTGTATTTCTGTGTCGGCCCAGTGTGGGATGACACTGGGAGGTATCTCATGAATTATGCTAATGTGACTTTGTTTAAACGTTTTGTAATTCCTCTTTATGGTAGTAGTATGCTGGCTATCGTACTGCCCCATTGTGTCAAGGACACAAATCTCTGTTCCTGGTTTCTTGCGAGGCCCGGTATTCCTGCCAGGACAAACCCTACAGAACCATGGTTGAGAATGGCTGGTATATAGTAAAGATGTGTTTCCAGAAGGCTAGTATCCAGGGGCATGTCCACCCATGGGGACCTTTTTCCACGGGAAACTGTAGAGAACCATGGTTAAGAATGGCTGGTATATAGTAAAGATGTGTTTCCAGAAGGCTAGTATCCAGGGGCATGTCCACCCATGGGGACTCTTTTCCACAGGAAACCCTACAGGACCATGGTTGAGAATGGATGGTATATAGTAAAAATGTGTTTCCAGAAGACTAGCATCCAGGGACATGTCCACCCATGGGGACCTTTTTACCCGGGGAACCGTACAGAACCATGGTTGAGAATGGCTGGTATATAGTAAAGATTTGTTTCTAGAAGGCTAGTATCCAGGGGCATGCCCACCCATGGGGACCCTAGAACCATGGTTGAGAATGGCTGGTATATAGTAAAGATTTGTATCCAGAAGGCTAGTATTCAAGGACATGTCCACCCATGGGGACCTTTTCCAACAGGGGACCCTACAGAGCCATGGTTGAGAATGGGGCATTTCCACCCATGGGGATCTTACAACCATGGTTGAGAATGGCTGGTATATAGTAAAGATTTGTTTCCAGAAGGCTAGTATCCAGGGATGTGTCCACCCTTGGGGACCTCTTTCCATGGGAAACCCTAAAGAACAATGATTGAGAATGGCTGGTATATAGTAAAGATTTGTTTTCAGATAGCTAGTATCCAGTGGCATGGCCACCCATGGGGACCATTTCCATGGGGAACCCTACAGAACCATGGTTGAGAATGGCTGGTATATAGTAAAGATTTGTTTCCAGAAGGCTAGTATGCAAGTGCATGTCCACCCATGGGGACCTTTTTCCACAGGGAACCCTACAGGACCATGGTTGAGAATGGATGGTATATAGATAAGATTTGTTTCCAGAAGGCTAGTAACCAGGGACATGTCCACCCATGGGGACCCTTTTCCACATGGAACCCTACCTAACCATGGTTAAGAATGGATGGTATATAGTAAAGATTTGTTTCCAGAAGGCTAGTATGCAAGTGCATGTCCACCCATGGGGACCTTTTTCCACAGGGAACCCTACAGGACCATGGTTGAGAATGGATGGTATATAGTAAAGATTTGTTTCCAGAAGGCTAGTAACCAGGGGCATGCCCACCCATCGGGACCTTTTTCCACCCTTTGTCTTGGTGTTAAAGCCTGATGTTTGTTTTCTTTGTCACTCCATGTTATTCTTTTAACATTTTGTATTTTATTATACAGAAATAACAGTGCCGCTGCTTTATTCTGTTTCTAAATCACAGCAAAGTATTGTAGTGCTCTGCAGGTGCTAAACTAAAGGCGAGCCCGGACCCTGTCCTCAGCCGCTGGAGGCCGGCCATTTATCATCCCCACTGTGGACGATTTCCTCAACTTTATTGCAGAATCTGCGGGCCGTCCACAATTCCTGTCCCTCCCGCTGACTCTCTAATTTCCTGACAGATGCTGGAGCCGAGTCAGCCCGCTGAGCGATGGACTGTGCTGCATTGCTGGCCAAGAGCAAAGAAGCAGCATGGTGGATGGCGTCAGCCAATTAACGCTGTGTGGTCACATGACCGAGTACATACAGATCGTCCTATGTTTTCAGCATGTAGCTGAACTGTAGGTCATTTTTTTTTTGTTTAGCATTATTGTTTCTTCAAGGGTGAACGAAGAATCATTTTGTGAACCTTCTGCATTACCTGGGGATGTGGACTGACTATAAAGTGCATCCTGAGGTCAATGGGTCTTCACTACTGTTGGAACAGAGGTTAAGCTGAAGCTCCGGGGCGCAACTCATTACATCTGACAAGTGGTCGTATGGGCAGCGCCGCCATCACAAATCATGGGGCACTGTACAGCCTACCTGAAGGCCACCCCCCCCCCCCCCCCCGTTTCCCCCCAAAAACATAATATATTCACTTTCAACTGCTCCTCTTTGCCTCTCCTCAACAGAGGACCTCCAGTACACAGGGGGTCTACGTGAAGCATGGCTGCCTGTACCCTTCTATTGGTGGCCCTGAGTATGAGTTCCAGAAAGGTGGCCCAAGTATCACGGGCAGGTGGTGGACCAGCCAGAGCAGAAGCAGGCTTCGGTTAGGTATGAGTTCAATGTACAACCCGGTACAGGCTGATGCAAACAGATGACAGCCAATCAGAACCTGTTGATGAACACACACTTGGAGCTCTGAGCTCACTTTAAAGATTGATAATGAGGTCAGCTGAGAAAGCCTGTTGGTCTTGCTGCAGTGCCGGAGAATAGATGGTCCAGTAGGGGTCGGGTGTTAGATCCTGGATCAAAGTCTTGCCACATTACAGAGGAAGGTGAAGTACATGGTACTGGTGAAGCACAGGATCCAGCAGCTTAACCCCTTACCGTCAGCTTCCTTGGGTCCATTAGGGGTTTCCTAATGTTAGAGGCGTTCCCTGATCATGTGATGATTGTGTATGGCTGTCACAGTGATCACATGATCAGGAGCCTGTCCTATTGGTTCCTGATTGGAAACACTGTTGGTGACCGTGTGTTCACAGAGCTGGAGATGCGCAATTGAGTGCACTCCCAGCACAAATCAGCAACGTTGGCTGTACGCATGTGCATGGCAGCACGGAGTTAAAGCCCACTCCCCATATATGGTATGGCTGGCGACAAACCACCCTTGGCCTTACACAAAGGTCCGTCCTCCATATGTTCCTATGCCTCTGTGAGATTCACTACAGAAGAGGAAAGAGGATTGGCGTAGCATGGGGAGCTTGATGCAGTTACATTTGGATGAATCACTCTTCTTCAGCTGTGTGTGTAACCTGAGCTTCAGCTATTGAGCTTTGTAAACAACTGGCATACCAGCCACTTACCGCAATATCCTGGACGGAGACCACGGTGCAGGGAAAGGTCTCTGCCGAGCGAACCTTGATCATCACGGAGTTCACACCTTCCGGGAACGTGTACAGGAAATACTGCGTGAGAAAAAGTGAACGGCGTGAGCAACTTCCTGTGTGTACGACCACGGGTCTATGACAAAGCTGACACAGCTGTCAATGGGAACCGATGGATCATTTTCTGTCCTTACAAAATTGTAACATTAACCTGAATTCTAATCTCTATTAAAAACACAGCTGTGGGAATTTATCAAAACTGGAGCAGACAAAATGCAGAGCAGACAAAATGCAGAGCAGACAAAATGCAGAGCAGACAAAATGCAGAGCAGACAAAATGCAGAGCAGATTTGCACTGCAGCCAATGAGCTTCTGTGTCTCATTTTCAAATCTTACCTAGGCAAACTGTAGAGAGATGCTGATTGGTTGCCATGGGCAACTGCTCCAGTTTTGATAAATTCCCCCCAGTAAGGTCCATATGGGACAGCAAGGATGGCAGAATTTCACGTAAACTATGTTCTTGCTGTTCCGTGTTTCCAACACAGATCTGCAGATTCTCCCTCATGTGTGAATATCAGTGTGAATGTTCAAAATCCAAATACTGAGATACACTAAATTACCAGAAGTATTGGGACGCCTTTACACGCACATGAACTTTAATGGCATCCCAGTCTTAGTCCGTAGGGTTCAGTATTGGGTTGGCTCCACCCTTTGCCGCTATAACAGCTCCGCCTCTCCTGGTAATGCGTCCACAAGGTTTAGGAGTGCTACGCTTGTAGTCACTGAGCTCCTGAGAGCGACACATTCTTTCACCAATGTCTGTAGAAGGGTCTGCATGCCGAGGTGCCTCATCCTACACACCGGGGACCATGGGGGGGATTGGAACACCTGAATCACATGATTTGGAGGGGCGTCCAAACACTTTTGGCAATATAGTGTAAGTCCAACTCCAGCCAAACTCCCTTCGCTTCTAAGGAGTCAGATCTCCCGTCGGGTTTCATTGCTGTGTCCCCGCTGGTGAGATTTTTTACCTTCACTTCCTGTGGCAGAGATAGTAGTCACCAGAACAGGAAGTCAACAACAATAGGAGGCCAAGACAGCAATAAATCCCCGCCGGAGATTCACAGGCCTTCCGCTTTAAAGCTGGACTCCGGCCACACAGAGATTTGTGTCCTTTGCGGTTATTGACGAATAGAGTTTAGTTTTAAAGTAGAAAAACGACTCTAAATACTCGCCCCCCCCCCCCCCCCGCCCCGCCCCGGGGGAGATACAAAGTAAACAAACAAAAATGCTGCAGATGATGAGAATTCAGGTAAAATGCTGCAGTCAAGTTCTAGTGCGAGCACTCCAGAGGTCACGCCATCTGACTCCGGCAATGTCCCCCGGGGAGCAGAACAACTGGAAACGAAAACTCGCTGCGCGGGAGGAACTGATGACTCTGCACAACGCGCCCGCCGTTAAAATGCGGGCAAACCCCAAAAAAAAACAGCTCCTCCCTATTTGCTTCCTTTTCTTCTGTTAAAGAGAACCTGTCACCGGACCGTTTACATCCACCAAACTCTCCTCGTCAGGTAATAGGAGCATTAAGGGCCCGTTCACACCAGATGGGGTGCGTTCCGGCCCGATTCTGGCCAGAACGCACCGCCTCGCACTGCGGCCGGCTCACTATTTTGTGAGGCAGGAGGGGGCGTGGCAGGCCATTGAAGTGAATGGCCTGCGATCGCCCCCCCGCACAGGATCGCAAGGCACTATCGAAATAATAATAGTGCTTGCAGCATGTTTATATTCTACCTCGGAAATAACTATTCTGTTTAGGTTTTTTTTTCTTATATAAATACATTTTTTTATTTTGTATTATGTTTTAGATTGTATATGTTTATAAACAATTATTTAGACATTCAGACACTTATAGATTTTATATATTTTTTAAAACTATTTAATATTTTTTTTTGTTTTCATTATCTGTGTATTTTTTAATTTAATTGTTTTGTATTATATTTTAGTTTTTATATGTTTATAAATAATTATTCTGGTACATTTTTTTCTTGTGTTTAATAGTTTTATTTTTATTTCGTTTTCTTTATTTTGTCATTTTCTTTTTTTTAATGTATCTTTTGTATAATATTTTATGTTTTACATGTTTATATTCTACCTTGTAAATAACTATTCAGTTTTTTTTTTCTTATATTAATTTTTTTTTGACATTTGGTATTATGTTTTAGATTTTAGATGTTTTAACTATTTCATAGTTTTAACTTGTTTTTATCTTTTGTGTTTTTTTGTATTTTTATTTTTTTTGTATTATATTTTAGTTTTTATATGCTCCAGAAATAATTATCACTTTTTTTTATGACGACATTTTCCCGGCTGAATCATTATTTGCGAGCCTGATCTCCGCCGTCACCTTCCAGCATTTCTGTTCTCTGCCCAGAAGGTAAACACGGCGCAGGAGATAAGAGGACGAGGCCGGGGGGCGGGGCCACCTTACCTGAGGCTGGGACGGCGACGCGCTGAAATTCAGAGGAACTCCCGTCCTGTATCAGAGCAAAGACAGAGAGAGGTGAGAGCCGTGACCGAGGACCGCACACAGGACAAGCTGTCTCATAAAGTGGACCTGTCATCACATTTCTATCTGCTCCCTGGGGGAGGGGAGACTGAGGAAATGCTTCCTCCTGCTTGCAGCAGACTGATCACTGGGGGAGGGGAGACTGAGGAAATGCTTTCTCCTGCCTGCAGCAGACTGATCACTGGGGGAGGGGAGACTGAGGAAATGCTTCCTCCTGCCTGCAGCAGACTGATGACATCATCTCAGCCTAGGCCAAAGTCACCGGACTGGAAGGGCCACTGGGACACTTAAAGGGACATTTTTTGTTTCTGTATATATATATAAAAGTCTATATACACCAGCTGAGAGATGAGATCAAGCTTGCAGTAGGAGTTGCCTTCAGCTGATTGGCTGGCAGTTGTCCACCCACAAGGCGGCCATGTGCAATGATTCTGCTACTTACTGGAGTTCGAAGTTGAGCAGCCGGGTGACGATGAGCTCGTACTCCACACTAGAGGGCGCCATGGAGGCGATGTCGATGAACATCAGCTGATCGGAGGGCGGAGCCTGGCCCGCGGGGTGGGTGGGGCACAGCGTGCGGCTGACGTCCTGGTAGGTGTAGGTCATGTGATAACTGGAGGGAAAAGAAACACATCATTGGGGTGATGAGGACACAACGCTCAGACATTCAGGGGGCGTGGCTGAAGGTATATGCAAATCTTGACTTTTCCTGGAAATGCCTGAGTTTGACCCCGACCACCCCTTCCTAGGGGTTCTTTGTGATTGGGGGAGGGAAAGGCCACAGTCGGAGGCGATAGGGAGCTGGGGGAGGGAAAGGCTGTAGAGGGGGACAGGACACATCATCCTCAGGCTCACAGAGGTGGCACTTACTATCCCCTGAAGGCGAGGGGGATCTGCCATGACAGCACCGCTTTCTGCTGGCGGACCACGAAGAGGACGGGGAACTCCAGATCATCGGAATTGGAGCGGACAAACACTCGAAGAGCGTCCACCTGGAGGAAGAGAGCGGAGTGCTGATCAATACAGAGGAAGGCGACTCTGATAACATTGCGTCACAAATTATCTCGCTATTATATAACTAAACGGAACTTTTCATGAACCCGCCCACCCTGAACATCCCAGATAACACATTCCATATACAGCGCAAGGCGCAAACAACAACCGCATGCTGCCGTTATGAGCGCAGTAATGCATGGGCCCTAAATTATTTGGATCTCCTTCTATACAAAGCCGGATTTTCTATTGTTGGAGCCTGCAGCTCATCACAGTTCATGTGCTGAAAAGGAACATGCGGACGGAAGGAGAAAGCAGAGTGACAGAGATGATCCCATCACTGTGCTGCTTCTCCTTTCACTGTGCAGTCACAGGTTGGGGGCTTGTCCGGGATGACCTGGGCTCAGGGGAAGTGGGTTGAATGACGCTGGCTATCAGACTGAGGACATCTGGTGGCGGGAGAAGAGCACTGCGGGGGTAAATCTCTGAATTGAAGGTGAATACATTTTTATCTTGTTATTTTCGGTTGGCGTTCGGCTCCGCGGTTATATATCAAGCTTTGTTTCTAGTAATGCTGGCCTAGAGGCCCGGGCCTACTCTGCCTAATGGTAAATCCGGCCCCTGCTTCCATCACAATGCCATTTTGTTCGTCTGGCTGCCTTTGCCTGTATCGGACAGACGCGGCTGTGGAATTATTTGCACTGGAGCGGCCCCGGCGGGCCCCCACGATCGGAGAAGACATTTATCTCCGGCGTTAATGGGTTGCAGCAGTTCACGCCATCTAAATAATTCACATTTACACATCGCCGTGGGTTATGTAACGCGCCGCGTGTGCGCTCTTGGGCTGAGCTCATGCGGAATGATTCTGGCGGGGGGTGAGCGCGGGGTTAATCAGAGCGCGGGTTGCATCTCGCCGATGTCCTGCTTTCCATGCGGCCGCCTGGCAACCGGCGGCTCGCGGCTGGATCTCCAGGAA
>NW_017308192.1:10348-20853 GCF_000935625.1 Nanorana parkeri | reverse complement strand
GCCTGGCACCCGGCGGCTCGCGGATGGATCTCCAGGAACGGCTCGTGCTTCCCTGCTGTGTTGCCATGGCGACCGAGGCCTGCGACGTGAATCCGTGGCACAGGCCCCCGGGAGCAGCACGGCCCAGCTCCACATCCTCCATCTACGGCTTGTTAATGTCAGCAAAACAAATGGTGACAGGAAAAAAAACTGGGGGGACGGGGCGCAACGGCGGCCATGACGGAGGCGCGGTCAGGCCTTGAACCAATCAGCTTCTATCTTTCATTTTCAACAAACTGAAGAGAGAATTTGATTGGTCGAACTAAGAAAGCTTTTCACGCATTCATGGAAGTGTCATGGAAGCACTGACAGACGATCGTTAAATTTACATATTTATAAAAGCTCAGCTCCAGCCGAATGTTATTATTTTATTTTAAATATGAATGGAGAATGGAGTCTAAACCCCCACCGTGGAGATTTTCCCCTCACTTCCTGTATAGGACAGGAAATGAAGCGCAGTCTTTACAATACAGACGTAAACTAAAGTCCACCACTATACTTTTTTCTTTTCAATTTCAATAAACTTTATCAGGAAATGAAGCAGAGTCTTTCCAATACAGACGTAAACAAAAGTCCACCACTATACTTTTTTCTTTTCAATTTCAATAAACTTTATCAGGAAATGAAGCAGAGTCTTTCCAATACAGATATAAACAAAAGTCCACCACTATACTTTTTTTTCTTTTCAAATTCAATAAACTTTATCGGCACCGCTACATGGAAATCCTGACACCCTTACTCCTACCAGACGCGACTCCTTCCCTGATAGTTTTCACCCACAATTAAGGCCTAAATGTAGGGATGATTAGGACATGACCACAGATAGAAACAGCAATAAAGGTTCTGAGAGGAATTTATCAAAAGCGGAGTGGACGAAATCTGGAGCAGTTGCCCATGGCAACCAATCAGCATCTCTCTTCAGATTGCTCAGTTGGGATTTGAAGATAAGAAGATAGAAGCTGATTGGTTACCATGCAAATCTGCTCCAGATTTTGTCTGCTCCAGTTTTCCCACTCTCTGTTTAGTACCATGGAGATATGTTGGAACCTCTGTCTGGTTTTATTGCCGTCCATGACCCCCCTGGAGAGATATCTCCTCACTTCCTGTTTGGCCACTGGGTCAGAAAGTGAGGTAGAATCCTTCCAACAAAACACAACTCGCACTAGAGATACATTGTTTAGCAGCGTGGAGAAGGATTAGACCAAGTGTGGGCATCTCTGGCCTTCCAGCTGTGCTTTAACTACAAATCCCAGCATGCCTCTGCCTCTGGGACTCATGCCTGTAACTCTCAGTCTTGCAATGCCTCATGGGACTTGTAGTTCTACAACAGCTGGAGGGCCGGAGTTGCCTGCCACCTCTGCATTAGAACCTCCTTCGGTCTCCGCAAGCAAAATCTGAGAGGGGGCCCTATCATCCTGACTCCGGACCCCCATGATGGGCCAGTACTTCTGGTATTTCAGGGGGTTTCCTTCAGGTGACGTCCCTGGCAGCACGGGCCCGCGGCCCCCGGATGGTTATTGGCTTTCTAAAGAGAGGAGCCCCCAGATCACAGAGACTTCCTGAGGATAATGGGCTCCTATTGATCTCGGCTTTATCTACGTGCTGCTGGCGGACGGCCATTGAGCCATCACAATGAGAGGGAAGACCAGGAGGAAGCTGGGAGGAGGAGGAGGGGATGACAGACGTCTGAATGAGACGCAAACCGCCGATGGCGAGGAGTCTCCCCCCCTTCCGAAAACTGCGCAGAATTCTTCGTTGGGAAGATCCGATCCCCGGCTCTGGGGCAGTGAGATCACTCAGCTTGGGGGCCCATTCACACTTCAGCTGAGGGCCCCTCTGGTCATTTTCGGGGCTTTTTAAGCGCTTTTGCGTGGTTTTTTTTCCACGCGTTTCAGTCTTTTATTTTTTATTATTATTTTCAGCCAATGGAAAGCCATCTACTACGCGTCTTTTCTGGTGCCAATCATAGTCTATTGATTCATATCAATAGACTATGGGCTATGCGGGCTCCCAGGTGGGCTATGCAGGGTCTATGGCGGGCTGTGAGGACTCTCGGGCAGGCTATGCGGGCTCCCAGGTGGGCTATGCAGGCTCTCAGATGGGCTATGCAGGGTCTCAGGTGGGCTATGCGGACTCTCAGGTGGGCTATGCGGGTTCTCAGGTGGGCTATGCGGGCTCCCAGGTGGGCTATGCGGGTTCTCAGGTGGGCTATGAGGGTTCTCAGGTGGGCTATGCGGGTTCTCAGGTGGGCTATGCGGGCTCTCAGGTGGGCTATGCGGGTTCTCAGGTGGGCTATGCGGGTTCTCAGGTGGGCTATGCAGGCTCCCAGGTGGGCTATGCAGGTTCTCAGGTGGGCTATGCGGGCACCAACACAGACGTCAACAAAAGTCAAGGCTGCACACTGCTGTACTTTTTTCTTTCAATTTCAATTAACTTTATCAACACCAATACATGGCCAACCTGACATCCTTACTCCTGCCAGACGCGACTCCTTCCCGGACAGTTTTTGCCCTCAAACGCATGGGAGAAAAACACGGTATGTCTGTAGCAGAATCGGCTACATGAGCTACTTTCCCGCGTTCCTCTGAGCCCAGGTTGTCTTGGACCTTCCCCCAACCCGTGACCGGACAGTGAGCGGAGAAGCAGCACCGTGATAAGATCATCTCTCGGTCGCTCTGCTTTATCCTTCTGTCAGCATGCTTCTTGTCAGCACATGAACTGATTGGCTCCTTGTACTGCTTCTTCCTCTCACACTTCAGCCCTGCAGTCTCTGTTCCATGTAAATGAATATATCACATGACCTATCGTGTTCCATGGTCTCCCAGGACTGAGTGTGACTACTTCAGCTCTGCAGCAAAGTTGATGTAAATTATGTTACAATGATGATGTCACCATGATGATGTTACAATGATGATGTCACCATGATGATGTTACAATGATGATGTCACCATGATGATGTTACAATGATGATGTCACCATGGTAATGTTACAATGATGATGTCACCATGATGATGTTACAATGATGCTGTTACAATGATGATGTCACCATGGTAATGTTACAATGATGATGTCACCATGATGATGTCACCATGGTAATGTTACAATGATGATGTTACCATGATGATGTCACCATGGTAATGTTACAATGATGATGTCACCATGGTAATGTTACCATGATGATGTCACCATGATGATGTTACAATGATGATGTCACCATGATAATGTTACAATGATGATGTCACCATGTTGATGTTATACCATGATAATGTTACAATGATGATGTTACCATGATGATGTTACCATGATGATGTCACCATGGTAATGTTACAATGATGATGTCACCATGGTAATGTTGCAATGATGATGTCACCATGATGATGTTACCATGGTAATGTTACAATGATGATGTCACCATGGTAATGTTACAATGATGATTTCACCATGATGATGTTACAATGATGATGTTACAATGATGATGTCACCATGGTAATGTTACAATGATGATGTCACCATGGTAATGTTACAATGATGATGTCACCATGGTAATGTTGCAATGATGATGTCACCATGATGATGTTACCATGGTAATGTTACAATGATGATGTCACCATGGTAATGTTACAATGATGATTTCACCATGATGATGTTACAATGATGATGTTACAATGATGATGTCACCATGGTAATGTTACAATGATGATGTCACCATGGTAATGTTGCAATGATGATGTCACCATGATGATGTTACCATGGTAATGTTACAATGATGATGTCACCATGGTAATGTTGCAATGATGATGTCACCATGATGATGTTACCATGGTAATGTTACAATGATGATGTCACCATGGTGATGTTACAATGATGATGTCACCATGATGATGTTACAATGATGATGTTACAATGATGATGTCACCATGGTAATGTTACAATGATGATGTCACCATGGTAATGTTACAATGATGATGTCACCATGGTAATGTTACAATGATGATGTCACCATGGTAATGTTACAATGATGATGTCACCATGGTAATGTTACAATGATGATGTCACCATGGTAATGTTACAATGATGATGTCACCATGATGATGTTACAATGATGATGTCACCATGATGATGTTACAATGATGATGTTACAATGATGATGTCACCATGGTAATGTTACAATGATGATGTCACCATGATGATGTTACAATGATGATGTCACCATGGTAATGTTACAATGATGATGTCACCATGATGATGTTACCATGATGATGTTACAATGATGATGTCACCATGATAATGTTACCATGATGATGTTACAATGATGATGTCACCATGATGATGTTACAATGATGATGTCACCATGTTGATGTTATATCATGATAATGTTACAATGATGATGTTACCATGATGATGTCACCATGGTAATGTTACAATGATGATGTCACCATGGTAATGTTACAATGATGATGTCACCATGACAATGTTACAATGATGATGTTACCATGACAATGTTACAATGATGATGTCACCATGACGATGTTACAATGATGATGTCACCATGACAATGTTACAATGATGATGTCACCATGGTGATGTTACAATGATGATGTCACCATGGTGATGTTACAATGATGATGTCACCATGACGATGTTACAATGATGATGTCACCATGACAATGTTACAATGATGATGTCACCGTGGTGATGTTACAATGATGATGTTACCATGACAATGTTACAATGATGATGTCACCATGCTGATGTTACAATGATGATGTCACCATGACGATGTTAGAATGATGATGTCACCATGGTAATGTTACAATGATGATGTCACCATGGTAATGTCACAATGATGATTTCACCATGCTGATGTTATACCATGATAATATTACAATGATGATGTCACCATGCTGATGTTATACCATGATAATGTTACAATGATGATGTCACCATGCTGATGTTATACCATGATAATGTTACAATGATGATGTCACCATGTTGCCATCTGTGGGGAAGTGGTGCCATTTCAGTGAAATAAACCTCATATAATCTTCCTCTTCGGGTCTTTTCTGGGGTTTGCCTAATCATGGATTCTGTAACCTGCAGAAGAACAATTGGCAGACACGGTCGGCCGGGGCCGAGATCCCGGTTATCACGGAATGATTGCCACAAAGCTCTTCATGGTCCTCCTCAGTCTCCCCCCCAATGACGCTCTCTCTGAGAGAGATGACACGGCTGATCTTCCCGGGGAATGTGCTGCGGCAGGGAGGGGGACGCCAAGCTCCTGTCATTGCTGCTGCCTCTCCAGCCTTGTGAATCAGATGAATGACCTAATCATTGATTTGGAAAACACAAACTGTTCTATTTGCTCTCCTCCCCCCTCCCCCCCTCCGAGGTTGAACGCTCTGCCACTTCCCCGCCGTGCAAAAGGGCGCAACGCGGTCATCCTGCGTCACGTGTTGGTCGCCCCGGATCACCTCCCGGTCTCAGGTTAATGGTTAATTAATATATGTGTTGAGGTGGCACTGGACAGAACAGAGCGTCTGGGAGAGGTCCAAACCTGGCTACTACAACCCCCATCATTCTGCATCGCTCACCCCCTTCTTTTTCAGGGCCCGTTCCTCTTGCCAGACCAACCAATGACGGGTATATGGAGAGGCATCGGACTGTATGTCTGGGAAGGACAGGACATGGAGGCTGCTCTCCCTTTGCCAGGGACCCCTCTAGTGATAATAAAGATCTATATAGAGGAATCAGGACCTCCTTCCTCCTGCTGGCGATCCCTCTAGTGATAATAAAGATCTATATAGAGGGATCAGGACCTCCTTCCACCTGCTGGGATCACTCTAGTGATAATAAAGATGACCTCCTTCCTCCTGCTGGGGATCCCTCTAGTGATAATAAAGATCTATATAGAGGGATCAGGACCTCCTTCCTCCTGCTGGGGACCCCTCTAGTGATAATAAAGATCTATATAGAGGGATCAGGACCTCCTTCCTCCTGCTGGATATCACTGCCCAATCACAGTCTAGGTGAAGTTAGGTATCTTTGTGTACTTGCAGCATTTGTAAAGCGATAAAACTGGGGGAATGAGCATTATATTCCAGAAATGTACTCAATATGTTCTTTTTTTTGCCCAGGCATACACTTGAATGGAGCAGATGGCACTCTGTGACTCGCTGCTGACGCACTACAGCCGCCCAGGCAGGGAGAGCAGCGGCTGACCTCTGTACAAGGCGCACCATGGACACATTGGGCTGGCTGCACAATTCATCTACAAATATTACACAGACAGATGTGTGCACAGTCCCTGCAGGTACACAGCGAGACTCAGCCAAAGGCCTACTCATTGTGGTGGCCGTAACATTTCAATAACGCACGTCAACACGCCAAGAAAGCACACTGACGCATGAGAATGCAAATGCTAAAAATAAAAACACCTCTACACACATGCACAGATCTTCCATAAAGACATGGATGGGGGAGTTTGGGGCGGAGGAACTTGACTGGCCGCACAGAGTCCTGACCTCAACCCCATAGAACACCTTTGGGATGAATTAGAGCGGAGACTGCGAGCCCCTCCCCCAACATCAGTACCTGACCTCACAAATGGTCCAACATTCCCATAGACACACTCCTAAACCT
Organism: Nanorana parkeri; assembly: GCF_000935625.1. Lineage (NCBI taxonomy): Eukaryota > Metazoa > Chordata > Amphibia > Anura > Dicroglossidae > Nanorana > Nanorana parkeri. Next base: position 14,175 of record NW_017308192.1, on the reverse strand, counting down.
TGTGGACGCCTTCCCAGAAGAGGCGGAGCTGTTATAGCGGCAAAGGGCGGAGCCAACCAAATACTAAACCCTGCGGACTAAGACTGGGATGCCATTAAAGTTCATGTGCGTGTAAAGGCGTCCCAATACTTATGGCAATATAGTGTATATGTCTCCATTCTCACATAAACATGTGTCTATAGAAAAAAAAACAGAGCTGATGAGTCAAGTAGCCAATCAGATTTCTCTTTCTGTCACCCCAGGGAATAAAAGATGAACTCTGATTGGTCACCACAGGCAACAATGTATCTATTTTGTTTCCTGTTTCTTTTTCATTCATGCCACAGAATGCTGGAAGTGCTTTGTCTGTGCTCACCCGCCTACACCTAGAAGTCCAGTGTATTGTCGGGGACAGGTGGCAGCTTGCCATGCTGGGCCGTCCCCTGGCTGGAGTCCACGAGGCGCCATTGTGCAGTTCTAGGTGTGGATTCAGGAAGTTGATAGGGTGTTTCTTTATAATTGTAGCCTGTTCCTCCACTTTCTCCCGGCTGCCAAGTCTCCTCCGCAGGACACAACTACACTCTGTAATATTCCGGTAAATAAACACTTTTATAATCCCTTCATCTGGCGGTTCCTCCCGACACACCATCATCAGTATTCACATAGAATAGGAGTGGCGCTTGCAGAGACGCTGGGCATGTTTATAAAGCGGTCGATGTGACTTTCACTAGGGATTCACTGTTGGTGAACCAACTGCTGCCATTTAAAACATGTGTCCCTTGAGGATTCACCTGTATTGAATGTCAGATTCAATGCATTATAAATATGCCCCTAGCATGGGGTGTGTGCAGGGGCATCCCTACTTTTTTTCACCACCCGGGAGGGGTTATGCACATTACCGGAGGGGTGGAGGGTGGCGGTACCTGTTACTGAGGGGGAGGGGGACTTGGGGTAAGCGGTACCTCTGGCTGGCGTCCTGTCCAGGTCAGTGACGTCATTGGTTGATAGGAGCTAGATGGGTCGCTCTGGCTGGTGTCCTGTCCAGATCAGTGATGTCATTGGTTGCTAGGAGCTAGATGGGTCGCTCTGGCTGGCGTCCTGTCCAGATCAGTGACGTCATTGGTTGCTGGGAGCTAGATGGGTCGCTCTGGCTGGTGTCCTGTCCAGATCAGTGATGTCATTGGTTGCTAGGAGCTAGATGGGTCGCTCTGGCTGGTGTCGTGTCCAGATCAGTGACGTCATTGGTTGCTAGGAGCTAGATGGGTCGCTCTGGCTGGTGTCCTGTCCAGATCAGTGATGTCATTGGTTGCCAGGAGCTAGATGGGTCGCTCTGGCTGGAGTCCTGTCCAGATCGGTGACGTCATTGGTTGCTGGGAGCTAGATGGGTCACTCTAGCTGGCGTCCTGTACAGATCAATGACGTCATTGGTTGCTAGGAGCTAGATGGGTCGCTCTGGCTGGCGTCCTGTCCAGATCAATGACGTCATTGGTTGTTAGGAGCTAGATGGGTCGCTCTGGCTGGCGTCCTGTCCAGATCAATGACGTCATTGGTTGTTAGGAGCTAGATGGGTCGCTCTGGCTGGCGTCCTGTCCAGATCAGTAGAACAGTAGAAAGGCATCATGGCACACTCACAAACCAGCATGTAAAACAACTCAAGAGGACGTGTATCCAAACCTCTGTTATTATCCTTAGTGGTGAGACAAGTTGTTTTACATGCTGGTTTGTGAGTGTGCCATGATGCCTTTCTACTGTTCTACTGTTCAAAGCCCATTTCGTGTGCACCTTACTGTATAACTGGTAACAAATTGTTGAGTGCGTTTGTCGTTTGTTTTGCTGTCCAGATCAGTGACGTCATTGGTTGCTAGGAGCTAGAAGGGTCGCTCTGGCTGGCGTCCTGTCCAGCTCCTGGCAACCAGTGACATCAGTAAGCTGGATGGAATGCCGGCCACAGCATCACAGGCTGCTAAGTGCTCTGGCCCCCCAAGTGATCCAATGTAGATGCCGCCTGAGGCAACTGCCTCATTTTAGGGACAGCCCTGGGGGTGTGGCTTCGACATGTCAGTAATACAAATAAGACCTCGCTGTTTGTTAAAACATGGGACTGACCACGCATGTCACCATCAGGCAACAATAAAAATAAAAACTCCTTTATTCCCGTGATTATTCATTACAATCCTGATTGGTGGGAGGGGCCGGCAGGAGGGTGCATAGCTTCCTGAAAACATCACAGCACCCTACCTTAGTACTCCTCTCAAGAACCTTCAGCCTTGATGCAAGCAGTGGGTTGGCTCTTGGGAGGAGTAATGCAAATATCAAAATGCCTTAATGGGTAGGTGTCAGTCAGAGGAGTGGGCGTTCCTGGCAGATTGTATTAGAATGCAGACCACACTAGATAACACCCACATGTGATGTTGACCCTACATGATTGATAGAACCGAAATCCAATGAATGAAAGGGGGGCGGGCCAAGGACAGTCAGGCTGGGGAGGAAAGAGCTGGGGGAATGCCAGGAAATGAGGGCTGGCTCTATCTGACTTGCTGCAGCTTCGAATGCACATTGTGAGGATCTCACAGTGTGCAGTGACATCAGAGGAAGCCATTTACACTCCAGGAGAGGAGCCGATACAACTGTGCAAGACTGAAGGGGAGGCCGGAGGTCAGATATAAGACTGAAGGGAAGGCCGGAGGTCAGATAGAAGACTGAAGGGAAGGCCGGAGGTCAGATAGAAGACTGAAGGGAAGGCCGGAGGTCAGATAGAAGACTGAAGGGAAGGCCGGAGGTCAGATAGAAGACTGAAGGGAAGGCCGGAGGTCAGATAGAAGACTGAAGGGAAGGCCGGAGGTCAGATAGAAGACTGAAGGGAAGGCCGGAGGTCAGATAGAAGACTGAAGGGAAGGCCGGAGGTCAGATAGAAGACTGAAGGGAAGGCCGGAGGTCAGATAGAAGACTGAAGGGAAGGCCGGAGGTCAGATAGAAGACTGAAGGGAAGGCCGGAGGTCAGATAGAAGACTGAAGGGAAGGCCGGAGGTCAGATAGAAGACTGAAGGGAAGGCCGGAGGTCAGATAGAAGACTGAAGGGAAGGCCGGAGGTCAGATAGAAGACTGAAGGGAAGGCCGGAGGTCAGATAGAAGACTGAAGGGAAGGCCGGAGGTCAGATAGAAGACTGAAGGGAAGGCCGGAGGTCAGATAGAAGACTGAAGGGAAGGACGGAGGTAAGATAGAAGACTGAAGGGAAGGCTCCCGAAATCAGCAAGGCTCCTCGAAGCTGAGACTACCTCGAAACCCGGCAAGATTGAATGCAATTGGATATTTAAAAAGGACGTCACCATGAGCCAGCCGGACCAGGTCACAGCGGTGAGCGTATCCTACATCCGGGGAAATACGTATCTCATCTGCACGGAGGACTCTGACCCAACAAGACTTCACCATACGGATAATGATGGATCATCACACAGCCGATAAGATCTGGTAACAGGATTTCGATAACTAGTCCGACAGCTAGTTATGAGCTCAGCAATGGATTATGTGGTCTTTTCCTTTAAATCCGTTCTATTCCAACATTACACAGATCACAGAGGAGAATGATGTCACCTGGAGCACTAGCCAATCAGAAGTGTCCGTTCTTAAAACCTTAAAACAGGCCTAGATGAGCTTTGTGAAATGAGTATGGGGCTGACGTAAGGTTGGATCCTCATACAGCGTATCCAACAAGAAAGAAACCCATCTTTAAATCTTTTCTCTCTTCACATCAGAGTCCCCCTTTCATAACAGAAGCCCCCTTTCCCATCAGAGCCCCCCCTTCCCATCAGAGCCCCCCCTTCCCATCAGAGCCCCCCCTTCCCATCAG
>NW_017308192.1:4586-10033 GCF_000935625.1 Nanorana parkeri | reverse complement strand
CCTTCCGATCGGAGCCCCCCCCGCCTTTACATCAGTGCCATAATTTTTTATCTTCCTCACAGCGCGGCTAAAGCAGCATGGCAGGGGGCAGGACGTGGGGCAGGTCAGGACCGAGGTGTCCTCTTCTGAATGCTCAGTGAGGTACTGGATGTAACCCCCCAGATTAGCGGCATGCATTTCCATGGTGCTAGTGGCTGGCTCACCTGCACCAAGGAATGGCATGGCACTGAACGCCTTGCAGGGCAGGTCCGGCAGATTGATTGACAGCGGGGGCAAAGGATGGGAATGTCCTACGGTGACAGTGGCAGGATCTGCCCCATGTGACACTGAATGCCTTGTAGGGCAGCTCCGGCAGATTGATTGACAGCGGGGCAAAGGATGGGAATGTCCTACGGTGACAGTGGCAGGATCTGCCCCATGTGACATTCATGAATACCATGCAGGGCAGTTCCAGTAGATTGATTGACAGCGGGCAATCCCGGACTGGTTCTTGTGCTAGTAAACAACCCCTTATTAGCCATGAAGAAGACATTACATATAGAAGAACAGAGGAACCCTATCCCCATCCCTAATGCTCACCCTAACCCTTGATTATCAATGAAGCGCTGCGATCCTCAGGTCAGTTTCAATGGTGATCACATTGCTTTGTAAAAAAACAAAACCACCCTCAACCCCTTCCACTTAGTTGGCGCGTCATTCATTCACAGATCCATGCACAGTAAAAAAAACTGCGGCAGAAGGACTCATAGTTCTTCGTAGAGTACAAGGCGTTGGCATCACCACAGCCCCATAAATGAAGGTCCTTACCACCGTACAGACCTGGGGCTGGAGGAATAGTCTGCAGGAGCCTGGGCAGTGCACTGATCGTGGTTGTGATGCTCTGCAGACTCAAATGCAAACAGTTTATAAACGCACATTTTTTAAAAATGTTTGCATTACGGGTTTATATATCCATTTTTTGCCTTTAAAGGAGAATTATGAGGGGAGTGATTTTCACTCAGCCTCATAATCTGAGCCGACCTGTGACAATTAGACTGTCACAGGTCGGCTCAGTAGATCGGGAAGTGAGCGAACGCATACCGTCGCTCGCTCACTTCTCGATCTATCCGTGCAGAGAGCCGTGACTGTAACTCACGGCTCCCTGCAGGGATTTCCCCCCCCTCCCCTGTCCGATCCTCCAGCGCAGACTGGCGGAACGGACGGGGGAGGGGGCGGGCACAGCTGGCTCTGCCTCTAGACAGGCAGAGCCAGCTGTCACTCACGCAGCTGGGTGGATCCAGACAGCATTGTCGGGATTCGTTCCGTCTGCGGCGTCTCAGTATACCGCGAGCTGTAGCTCCCTATATACTGAGCTTTGGGTGACGGGAGGACGCTAGTTTGTGTCCTCCCGTTACCCTTAGGAGAACTATGAGGGAAAGCCCTGACCCCATAGTTCTCCTTTAAGCACATTTCAACCGTGAGGAAAATGATGCTTGGTTTCCCTTTAGGCTCATTCCTAATGCAGAGCCGGGAACTCATCAAAGCAAACATCATTTTCGGGTGGGCTGCCCCTTTAGGGTTTGTTCACACGACGTCCAGGTTGTGTTCGGACCAGAACCGTGCGCTCCTGCACCCAAAATGCATCCCTATGTGTTTTATGGGCTACAGTTCTCACGTGCGCAGTCTGTTCCGGACAGAGAAAATACCGAAAACGCACCGCACTGCAGCTAACATACTGACAGCCCCACTTTTTAAACTGGAACGCGGTAATAACGCGCCAAAAACGCACTGCACGCATAGCACCGCGTATGCAGATCTGCTCCAGATCTGGACCGGAAAATGGTGTGAACAAGCGCTCAGTGTTGGAACTTTGTGTATAATATCTGAGTGACGGATTACAGAGATTTATTATTTCTCTGCAGACATTGTTATTGTGTGATTACAGAAGAGCTGCTGTATGGCAGGTCTGGAAATGCTGCATTCCATGGACTGTAACATCGGACCGATTGCTCAGACATACCAATCAAAAAGACAAATACGTCCTCCCCATCCATGGGCGTCACCGAGATCTCTCAATACAGAATCTGCATTTTACATTTTGATTGCAAGAGGCAGCACAAGAGATGCAGAAGAACTTCATAGAAACTGCCTGTAGACTTTGTAAAGGTCACTCCACTCAAAACTGTCTGTGACTAAAGAGTTAAACCCGTCCGACAGTCTCTTCTCTCTCTCAGAGAGTCTGTACACCCGCTGTGCCCATTATGAGGAGCTCCCACCATCCCTGTGCTGAGTTCCCGGGTCTGTACACCCGCTGTGCCCATTATGAGGAGCTCCCACCATCCCTGTGCTGAGTTCCCGGGTCTGTACCCCCGCTGTGCCCATTATGAGGAGCCCCCACCATCCCTGTGCTGAGTTCCTGGGTCTGTACACCCGCTGTGCCCATTATGAGGAGCTCCCACCATCCCTGTGCTGAGTTCCCGGGTCTGTACACCCGCTGTGCCCATTATGAGGGGCTCCCACCTCATAATGGGCACAGCAGAGGAATCTGGTTTTAAGGGGGGCCTGACTTTTCTTTGTGTTTTTGCATGGGATCCCCCTTAAAATTCATACCAGTCCCCCTATCTGAAATAAGGGTCTGGTATGGATTTGGGAGGGGCAGCACATTGTTTTTTTTACATTTTATTCTGGGGTGCCTCGAGATTTTGCATACTTTTAAAGGGCGCCGTGGCTGAACACAGAGAAATGCTGGCCTAGGCTGCCATGATAGCATCAGTCAGGATGAACGGCTGAGGTGGACGCAGCCCTGAATGCCCGATGCAGGACTAAACGTATCATCCACCTGATTACATCTGCACATATATGCTCAGAATGACCCGATAGGCTTTTCTCTACCAGAAATAGAACGTCGACGTCCCCATCTGCTCTCTCGTCACCCTCCAGCCATCCCTTTGCTGCTGCGCAGTCTCCCTCTTATCGCTGCAAAAGGCAGTTATCTGAGATATAAGTGCATTTGTTCACAGATCCGCCACCATGGTGGGATGGTGAACCGTCCTCCCCCCCCGGGGTGATTGGGACGAGGGATCTCCATCTGTTTACATGCACAGCGCTGTGTCCGGTACAATCTAATTACACAGCATTGCGGGCCTGCAGGCAGGCCAGATGCTGATAACGGCGAATGTCAGCCAGCCAGGAAATGAACGCCGGCTTTCAAGGAACAAGACGCTTCCAGGGGGGAAGGAACGACCAATCAGAGCAGGAAACTGGATTTGGGCGCTGCACTTCCCCCAAAACTGAAATCTTTTTTTTTTTTTTGTATGATTTCAGAATATTCAACAAACCGAAGAAGACGATTCCGTCCAAAATTCTCCAACTGTGCAAGACAGGAAAATATTTATATACACGGATCTCTCTAACTGATCATTGTGATACATATTCAGAAATCATTTCCAGAACTGATACATTGTATCTCTCTGTCCCTTAAGGAGAACTATGGGGAAAAGACTTAACCCCATAGTTCTCCTTTAATGCCCATTCACACTGATCGTTTAATCCCGCGATTTCTGGCGCGATATCGCGCATGTTTGCCGCGCGATATCGCGAGAAATCGCTCGTCCAATGATTTTCTATGGAGCTCGCCTGTCGCGCGTCGCTTGTGCAGAACCCTTTTTCCCGCCTACGTCGCGCAATTTTTCTTTTTTTGCATGCAGCCCGATGGTGAAGGTTGCACGATTGCTGCCCGGCCGCGCGGAAATCCGCTCGAGCTAAGTGTCGCTCAGTGTGAATGGGGCCTAAAAGAGGAACTCCTGCAATCTTACAAGTTAACCCTTGCAGTGCAGGAGAAGCTGGAGGACATTCAGCATCTAGACTGTGCTGGGCAGAGCCCCAGCAGACCCCACCCACTACAGGCTGCCTGCAGAAAACTACAGGAAGGGGCGGAGACAAGACCAGTCACCCTGCACAAGGAGAGAGAACAGCAGTGACTGGTCTTTATTACAGGAGAGGGCAGAGACAAGACAAGTCACCCTGCACAAGGAAAGAAAGCAGCACTGACCGGTCTTTATTACAATATTTACTTATTAGGTCTGATTATACTCTTCAGGGTGAACCAGAACTGGGCTGGTGTCACAAAGTCTGCAGATAGGGAGCTCTGACTTCACTGGCTACATGCTTGCACTCACAAAGTATTGAAGCAGGGAAGGGTCAGGGAAGCAGTATCCGGTGACCGTGTGGGAAAGTGCTGCTCAGCTGCAGACATGGATGTCACGCAGCGATTATTAATATCACCTTTGTGAGGTATGCGGGGTGCGGCCCCATCTGCTGGAACGTGAAGCATGAATACCAATTCTCATTGTCACATCTTATTCTGGAAACGTCACTCCTTTGGAGAGAGTGCAGCAGAGGTAAAGCCCTTTGTACACACTCCATGCTATTCACCAGCTGTCTGGTATCGTGACACAGGATGCGACTACAGAACGTGGGCCAGGATGTCATGACAGAGGAGGGGGACATGCTCCGGGGACCCAACAATGGCCCCTGACTCCCCTCATACTGTGCAGAACATGGGATGCTTTATCCTTTCCTGGCTGAGGGACACCCAGCATAATCTAGACCAGGGGTAGGCAACCTGGGCTCTCCAGCTGTGCTGAAACTACAAATCCCATAAGGCATTGCAAGCCACAGGCATGACTCCCAGAGGCAGAAGCATAATGGGATTTGTAGTTTCAGCACAGCTGGAGAGCCAAGGTTGCCCACCCCTGATCTAGACCAAGGGAGGGCTACTCCGGCCCTCCAGCTGTTGTAAAACTACAAGTCCCACGAGTAGGGTTGCCACCTGTCCGGGATTGACCCGGACAGTCCGGGTTTCTGCTGCTAAGATGTCAGGCAGACAGGGGCAACCAAAATTAAGATAGGGGCTACTGGCCCCCCACTGAAAATAGTCTCCACTGTATATTTACATGTGAATAAGCCGCGACTCATTCTCCTAAAAAAATGTCAGCGCATCGCTAGGGTGTTCGGGTTTCGCTTGAAAAAAAGGTGGCAACCCTACCCATGAGGCATTGCAAGACTGACAGTTACAGGCATGACTCCCAGAGGCGTGTTGGGATTGGTAGTTACAGCACAGCTGGGGGACGGAGTTACCCTCGGCTGATCTAGCCCTTTCCTCCCCCAGCCTGGCTGTCCCTGGGCCCTTCCCTTTCAATCATTGGATTTCAGTCCTGTCAATCACGGAGGCTCAGCATCACATTTGGGCGTTACCTAAGACGACCTGCATGCAAATACAATCTGCATAGGAACACCCACCGCTCCAGACGAATGGGACCCCGCCGATCAAGGCATTTTAATATTTGCATAGCTCCTCCCAACAGCCAGCCTACTGCTTGCATCAGAGCCCCTCCCCCCAGCCATGACCTGCCTGCATTGCATAGAGAAGTCCATAGATAATGGATAAATACAAAAATTAAATGAGG
>NW_017308192.1:1732-4465 GCF_000935625.1 Nanorana parkeri | reverse complement strand
GGGGGGTGGGGGGGCAACTAGGGAAGGAGAAATATAAGCAGATTAAAGTTCAGCTTTATGTTTACCATAATAGTCTTATTAGGCTAAGGAGCAATCATTTTGGATCATTCTAAAAGGTCGATATGACTCTTTGTGTCGGCCATTACAACATGCGTTCTATAGTGATACTCACTGACGCACAATCCCTAATAAAGTAAGGCCTGGAGCTATGGAGAGCAGAGGAATGTGCGGAAGGCTGGGAAGGGGAACGAGGATAGGAAAGGGTTAAGGAGTGATAGAAGAAAGGGTATAGAAAGGTCACTTACGTGATTGGTGGAAGGGGTGGTCCAGGAGGGGCTTCAGGAAGTTTAGCCAGGAAGGAGGAGTCCGGAAGGTCAGTTGGGAGTCCGGCAAGAAAGGAAGAACTTCCCACCTACCCGCCCCATAGGAGGTGGTTTGTGTTTTAGGCCCCGTTCACATTGAGCGATTTATGAAGCGATTTTTGCAGCGATATCGCTCATATTTCCGCGCTATATCGCTCTATGTAGCTTCTCCAATCAATTTCAATGTAGCTGTTCACATCTCATCGCTCAATATCGCTCAATATCGCTTGTAGCTCGTTGCTGGTAGCTTGTCGCTCCTACATGATCCTTTTTTAGAGCGATTTTGAGCGATATTGCTCCTGATTGCATACAGCCCAATAGGAAGAAGTTGCGCGATGTCGCTCAATGTCGCTCAAAGTCGCGCGATTTCCATGTCGCTCAGTGTGAATGGGGTCTTATGGGTATTTGTCACAGCTGGGGATGGCGGTTTGGATCCTTGGAGGCAGTTGTTAGTGGGTACATAGCTGGGCGGGTGACCCATCCGTGGTATGGGTGTCCTCCAGTAGTTGAACTGTCAGATTGGTATGACCGGTAAATAGGGGACCAACGTGGGTCTGAGGGCAATCTAGTTACGTCCCCGAGGCGGTGTATGGCGGCTGGGGACATTCAGTTACAGGAAAGGTGCCCGCATGATACTGGTCCAGTTATAGAGTACGATTGCCTTCAAGGACCTTGAAACCAAACTAGTTGGTACCAGTGGCGTAACAATAGCCATAGCGACCCTGATGCCGCGTGGGCCGCCTGGGTCGCTATGGGTTCGAACGCACCGCTGTTCAGATCACCGTGATCTGTGCAGCGCTGCGTTCTTCTCCATTGCCGCTGCTGAGTCAATGAGAGTCAGCTGCGGTGGTGGAGGAGGCGGGGCCCGGGGGGTCAGCATCAGAGAAGGAGGCGGGGCCGGCGACGGAGGACGGAGCGGGCCCGGCGACGGAGGAGGGAAGACGGAGGAAGAAGAGGCGGACAGGTAAGGAGTGTGACCAGCCCACCTGAGGGTGACCCTGAGAGAGAGTCTATGGTGGGCTCTGCAGGGTCACCCTCAGGTGAGCTATGTGGACTCTTCAAGGGGTGTAACCAGAAATCGCAGGGCCCCATACAAAATTTTGCTATGGGGCCCTGTGATTTCTAGTTACGCCCCTGGTTGGTACAGTGTGTTTTAATATTGTTGTTAATATTGTTATTTATAATGTTATTGATAAGTATTTATAATAAAGGCTGCTGTGGCCATGTCACCTGACATAATGCCGCCGAGGATGAAACAAATGTTAGACAAATGGCAGCGATTCGTCGGCTTATCCTCCCCCTGACAAGCAGAGCTGTTCCCGGGACCTTCGCCAACAGGTAATGTTCTCCTTCCCCACGCAGAACGCGGCTACAATGTGTTATAATGGAATTAGAATCGGTAATATTAACCCGGCAATTATGGCCGACCTGACCTTTCCCTGGAGGAAAAGCTCCTAATCCCACGTGATTTACCGGGTAGAGTGACATCAGTGAGGTGGATGTGGACTGAGGTGACCTCAGATTGCGAGATCCGGGTAAAGGGCAGTTCTTTGTCACTCGTTATCTTTGTGTTATTTCATCTATGCAAACGTCAGAACCACCAAATCTGGATGGGGGCGGGGGAGGAGCATTGCGCCAACACGGCTGTTACCACCTTATTTCTCTAATATACCCTTATACTTGCTGTATTTTACTTGAAGACGTTCCGCTGGTCATACGACTAGCTTTCAGGATTCTGAATTGAGAAAGCTGGTCGGATGACGTCTTCAAGAAAAACACAGCACGTCCAGTTGCCTTGATTTTTTTGTTTACAGATCCACCTCCGGATTGGAACTGTAGTCATTGGACGAGATGCACCATGATCTGGATGAAGGAGAACCTTCACAGACACATCCGGAGGTGTCTCCTCTCTCTATCCCTCCCACCGTCACAGTATACACATGCATGGAGAATCCAAGTGATATTGTCTATACATAAAATCTCTTCCAATGGTCATTGTCCATGTTCAAGTCTTATCTGAAGTATGAGGATCACCTGAATAGTGGTCCGTTCTTCTGGCACACCCCACATGACCAATATGCCTGGACACTGGTCACATGACTGAGCACCAGAAGCATGCCGAATTTTGCATTCTTCATCAGACTTTTTTTTTTCTGTGTCACAGTCACAGAAAGTGAGGTGGAATCTTCTGAACAGGGGCACACACAGCAAAACAAACAAAAAACATTTTGGTTGGAGTTACACTTAAAAATGTACCTGTTATAACTTACATACAAATTCAACTTAAAGGAGAACTATGAGGGGGGGGGGGGGGGGGTTTTTCCCCCCCCTCATGGTTCTAGCCGACCTGTGACAATGAGACTGTCACAGG
>NW_017308192.1:0-1249 GCF_000935625.1 Nanorana parkeri | reverse complement strand
TGTGGGGGGGCTGCTAGCATAGGTAACTGGTGCTGCAGATATGGGATTGGCTATTTGCTAATCTTATGCTTTGAAGGACCTGCAACCCAATTTATCTTTTGACCTCCAAAGTGGTCTAACTGGTCTTCCATTGGGTTTACAGGAACTTTGCAACCCAATTTATCTTCTGACCTCCACTGTGGTCCAACTTGTCTCCGATTGGGTCGGGGGATTTGGTAGACGGGGTTGTGGCCGGCAGTAGGTTTACAGAAACTGGTTAACTCTGATCTACCCCGTTCATGAGATCTGCACATAAATTCAGTTCCTATCTGCGGGTCTCCTGATGATTTTAATGCGTGGTATTTATTTCATTTCCTTCATCTCAATTGTCCAGGTTTTGAACAGGCCTGAGCTAGCTGATATAAAAACAGGTGACTCACCTATGTACACAACGTACACTATGCAGATACCAACTGAAGGATCGTGAAAGGGGCTAAAAGATTTCTTCATGAAGATCTCCAATATCCAACATAGCAGAAGGTAGACCATTAGGGTGCTCCTTGGCTCTTATTTTGATGAATATGAAGGGCTTGGTATTTGTTTTGGGGGCTGGCTATTCTTATTTTAATTTGTTTCAACTTGTTAAAAGTTTGTAGTTTTTCGAATAAACTTGTACTGGTGTATGGCCAGCGTTAGTTCTTTCATGTCTTCAGGTCTAAAGATCGGAAAGGCACAGACAGAACAATTATTAACAATGGGCCAAGCCTGATGTTGTTGGGGCATCGGTCCTCCTCGAAAGAGTAAGGAACTAGGAAAGGAAGACAAAGGAAAGCAGTCGTCCCTCCTGAGCCTCGGTGATCGGGCAAAGTATATTGGCTCCGTGGATCTCATGTTTTCTCAGACGTATTTTGGGTCTCGTTGAAGGTACGTGGGAGTTTATCAATGACCATCACCCAATTTAGTTTGTGTTAGACTAGCTGGCTGATTTATAACATGTTTGTCGAGCATAAAGCTGAGTATATTTTGCAGCTCATTACTACCACTAGGTCACGGGTTGGCAATTCATTTTCTCAAGGGGCTTCACTTGAGAAACGTGGACTGTTGTGGAGGGCCAACACATAACTGTGAAGATGAGTAGGCACACACGCACATACGGAAATTGATAAATAATCTGATATGGGGCAACTAAAGTAGGGAGCACTCCGGTGGATACAACTAATAATTAGTTCGTCCCATCAGAGTGCCCCCTTACATTGGTTGTTCCCATCAG
>NW_017308191.1:244144-264863 GCF_000935625.1 Nanorana parkeri | reverse complement strand
ACACACACAAACACACACACACAAACACACACACAAACACAAACAAACACAAACACACACACAAACAAACACAAACACACACAAACACACACACACAAACACACACACAAACACACACACACACACACACACACACACACACACACACACAAACACACACAAACACACACAAACACACACACACACACACACACACACACACACACACACACACACACACACACACACACACACACAAACACACAAACAAACACACACACAAACACACAAACAAGCACACAAACAAACACACACACACAAACACACAAACAAACACAAACACACAAACAAACACAAACACACACACACAAACAAACACACACACACACAAACACACACACACACACACACACACACACACAAACACACACAAACACACACAAACACACACACACAAACAAACACACAAACACACACAAACAACACACACAAACACAAACAAACACACACACACAAACAAACACAAACAAACACACACAAACACACACAAACACACACACACAAACACACAAACACACAAACACAAACACACACACAAACACACACAAACACACACACAAACACACACAAACACACACAAACACACACAAACACACACACACACAAACACACACAAACAAACACACAAACACACACACACACACACACACACACACACAAACAAACACACACACACAAACAAACAAACACACACAAACACACACACACACACAAACACACACACACAAACAAACAAACACACACAAACAAACAAACACACACAAACACACACACACACACACAAACAAACACACAAACAAACACACACAAACACACACACACAAACACACACACACACAAACACACACACACACACACAAACACAACAAACCAACAAAACAAACCAACAAAACAAACCAACAAAACAAACCAACAAAACAAACCAACAAAACAACAAAAAAAAACGGACACCACACACACAGCACAACCATCAGCCAGCTTAAAACTGACATTTTATTGTATACAGAATTAAACACTATTAAGAAGAGTATAAAAATTTGAACACAAAGAAATTGCATTGCAGAATCCGGAAATGACTTGTGATCACACAAAGAGTTAATCTGGTGTAATAAATGCTGCGGATTTACAACATATTGGGAGGAACTTCTGAAGAACAACATCAGCCGTGTTATCTATACAGAACGGAGGCAACCAGTGTGTAACGCAAGGCCACACACCCGCCATGCTGGCTACACAGAATGAGGGCAGCCAGTGTGTAACGCAAGGCCACACACCCGCCATGTTGGCTACACAGAATGAGGGCAGCCAGTGTGTAAAGCAAGGCCAAACACCCGCCATGCTGGCTACACAGAATGAGGGCAGCCGTGTTATCTATACAGAACGGAGGCAACCAGTGTGTAAACGCAAGGCCAAACACCCGCCATGTTGGCTACACAGAATGAGGGCAGCCGTGTTATCTATACAGAACGGAGGCAACCAGTGTGTAAACGCAAGGCCAAACACCCGCCATGCTGGCTACACAGAATGAGGGCAGCCAGGTTGTAAAGCAAGGCCACACACACACCCGCCATGTTGACAACACAGAGCGGATGAAGTGCTGCGTAAAGCAAGGCCGCACACCCGCCAAATGACATCACTTAGGGGTGACAATTAGATGTTATTTATCCCACAACAGCAACATTCATCCATATAGAATAGACTATGCAAGCATTGGACTGCTGGTTGGGTGACCAATTCAGAGATTGCCCTGTAACCAATAAGACAACAATAAGGACCCCGGAATCTAAAAAGGAAGCACTCTATCATTGGTTTTCTGCTGGAACCTGCACAACGCTGGAACCTGCACAACGCTGGAACCTTCTCAATGACTAAGGAGGTCTCTGAGCGGCAGAGGGAAGTCCAGGATTAAAGGAGAAGGGCATTTATCATTTTATCCTTCTTTCTCTGACCTAGCCTAACCCACCCTTCCACAGATTCATACTTACATCAATCCAACAGCATCGGTTCAGCCCCGTTTACATCCAGCGCTGCAAGTCACCATCCTGGTGGCACCTGCATATTACAGCCCCATGGAATGTCTGATCGTCCGCGGCCCCAGGATATGCAAGGGCTTGGAGCGAATGGGGTTCCCGCTAAGCCTGCGCAAAACTGTCAGTGGCGCATCCCTCTTCGGCCCAATCCCTGCCCAGCAGTTATAGCAGTGGGGATGCCCCAGCCACAACTGATTGGGTCTGGAGGGGGATATGTCACGGACAGTTTTGCACAAACATTGCCCATGCACATCCCTATTGCGTACAGTCCCATTGAAGTCAGATTGAGGCAAGTCTGCATCTGTGTGTGGGGAAGGGGTGTTAGGGCAGGAACCATGAAAAGTTTAGTTTTAAAGCACACTTCTCCTTTAATCATTTGTTTCTCATCATCTGGTGTGCGTTACAAATGAACTCTGCAAAGAGCTGAGAATGGATACTGCTCCAGGAAGTGAAACTGAGCTCAGTGACCACAACCCTAGTGGTCACCCTCTGACACCATTACCTCCATTCTAACTTCTGGGAAGGAGTGAGCATCTGCTTGTGTGAATGGAGCTGGAATAATATCAAATGCAGACAAAGCATGATGATCTTTCAGACTCCTCGCTCAACGTATTCCTGCCCCAACTGTTCATCATAACTAAGATAACACACCTCATTGTGGTGGGGTCCGACCATAGGACAGCAGTACCTTTATGTGGCAGTTGTTGAATAGCACCCGGTCCCAACCTGCACCGAGACAAGCAGCAACTCAAGGCGATGTTGGTGTGACATCACTTTTGCAGTCATGCCATGGCACTGGGTCTGCACAATTGTGCTCTGCTGGCTATAAAAGAGTAGCACAGTATTTAGGAAACAGCACAAAGAAAAAGCCAAAGATTGGTGACATCACAGCAACCGTCAGCTGGATCACCAAAAAGAGGCTGCAGGGGACCGGTCCCATGCAGGAGGAGCCTGTGGGAGCAAGGGAGAAAGGCAAGTAAATGCCCTTTCTGGTACCCTAGACAAAAACAAGTATTTAATCCTTGCCATGCGAGGGGGCGTCTCACTGAAAGGGTATTTTCTTTCTAATTTCCCAAGAGATCAGCTTTAAATGCCTCAAACAGGGAAACTTTGTGCCTGCATAAGACAGCTACCAATCACAGTGCAGCACTGAGTGCTACACCTCCATCAATAGAATCTACAGGTGAAACTCGAATAATTAGAATATCGTGCAAAGTTCATTTATTTCACTAATGCAACTTAAAAGGTGAAACTAATATTGGCAAATTATAATAAATTATCTTAAAGGGAAATTAAAAGTTGCAAGCTTTGAGTTTCTATGCCTGCTGCTGTTGGATAAATGATAGCCATTTAAAGATGAACTCCAGGTTACTTACATCCTTCCCACCCCCTTGCCTTAATAAAAAGGAGCATTATTTATTCCCCAATTACATTCTGAGAAATTGTAAAATTTCATGGCGTCACCACATTTAACGGAAGAGTGTAGGGATGGAAGGAGGGATCAGGCAGGCGCCCACCTCAGATCATTTTTGCCTTTCTGCATGCCTGTGCAAACTAAAATCTATGATGCATCAGGACTTTAATACCAGTAAGCAGAATTGTGGGTGCTGCCAAGTTAAGGCTTACTCCATGGTCTCTGCCCAATCAGCTATTGCCATCATTGGTGGGTGGGACGTCTGAGTAGTCCGGGATCACCCACTGCAACAAGTAGCAACTTCAGAAGACAAGTACAGAGGGGCATTTACATCGCCAGTGGCCATAGGGAAGGAGAGGGCATAGTGGCCACTGGTCTTGTGACAAAAAAAAACCCCCAACAAGGGGCAGGGAGCCCAGGAAAGGAAGAGAAGGGAATTCAATGGCTGCTGAAATAATTGAATGGAGTAACGAATCACGCAAGGCAAAATTGCTTTAATATCTCTGCCCGGAGTTCAGCTTCAATGGTTACCCATTCATTTTGCAATGCTCAAGCAAACGTTACTCGGCGTGCAGGTTCACACTTTTATTTAGTAGTGAATCTGGTCTCTGATTATAACGGATGTGTGAATCTGGTCTCTGATTATAACGGATGTGTGAATCTGGTCTCTGATTATAACGGATGTGTGAATCTGGTCTCTGATTATAACGGATGTGTGAATCTGGTCTCTTGCTATTTTGGAGCCCCTCCTATCCTTCACACGGCTGTATTATTCCCAGCAATTTAATCTCGGCGCTACCAAAAAGGATCAAAACAAAATTGCCCAGTTGGGTTCTAAATATGAGCACCAGCCCACCACGTGGGGTTCGGAAATGAGTGGTTCTGAAACCACTGGAGCGTACAAGTTCTAAAACCAGACAATTGTAATTTTCCAATTAAAAAAAAAAAAATATATCAAATGACGTTGCCGGCCCTCCAAGGCACAGCAACACCACACATGGAAAGACGGCAGTTCATCCTTCAGCGTCACTAAACACTTCGGCAGTCTCAGTCAAGTCCGTACACTGAAGGAAAAATTAACAGAAATTCCATGTAGGCTCCGGCTACCTGAGCGGTGAACGATGACTGGAAAGCAGGCACGCCGTCATGTCCAGGCCTCGATGAGGTCATCGCTCTCCAAGCCAAGCTGGTCGGCTGTGCTTCGTCCATTTAGTTTCCTGCCTTCAAACATGAAGCACACCTTCTTGGTGAGGCCCATGGCAGACTTGTACTGGTCCATCAAAGACTTCAAGGGTTCATTCTGTAAAGAGAGGAGGATGCTGGAGCATGAGTAGATGTTGAGTAGTTGTAGTGCGAGTCAGTTCAATAATGACTGGCAGCACAGTGGCTTAGTGGTTAGCGCTACTGCCTTGCAGGACTTCACAGCACACACCAGTGGCCATGTTCAAACATGGCTGCTGGGGTGTTGAGAAAAATAAAAAGCCTCTGGGCTGCCCTCGGGGAAGGGATCATTTCCTAGGTGGGGGACCCTTTTTTTTTTTTAAATACAAAGTTATGCATCCAGGTGTAGGAGTGTTAGATGACAGTCTGGAGGCTGGAGGTTCCAAAAATAGTCCCTTTGAAAGAGAACTATGGGGTAAGTGTTTCCGCCCCCCCCATAGTTCTAAGGGTAACGGGAGGACACATACTGGCATCATCCCGTGACCCAAAGCTCAGTATATAGGGAGCTACAGCTCGCGGTATAGTGTGACCCCCGCAGCTGGGAAGGATCCTGACATTACTGTCGAGATCCGCCCAGCTGCGTGAGTGACAGCTGGCTCTGCCTATCTAGAGGCAGAGCCAGCTGTACCCGCCCCTCCCATCCGTTACGCCAGTCAGCGCTGGAAGATCGGAGCGGGGTTGAATCCCTGACTGACTGTCACGGCTCTCTGCAGGAAGCTGATCGAGATGTGTTCGTTCACTTACTGATCTATTGAGCTGACCTGTGACAGTTTCATTGTCACAGGTCGGCTCGAACTGTGAGGGTGAGTGATTTTCACCCACCTCATAGTTCTCCCTTTAAGCCCGACCTCCAGCCTTCCCCTTCACTCTTGCAGTTGTATCGGCTCCTCTCCTGGACTGAAATTGCTTACTCTGATGTCCCCGCACGCTGTGAGCTTCTCACAATGTACATTAGAAACATTAGAACTTAGAGATTAGAAATCATCCATTTGATTTCAGTTCTTTCAATCACGGAGGCTCAGCCTCACATGTGGGCAGTGAAATGAGTGCAGGAGGAGAGCAGGTCGTACAACTGTGCAAGACTGACCGCTATGGCAGAGCTCAGATCTATATCACTCACCTTGCCTACTGTGACAGTGAGCTGGGACTGTTTATCCCTCCCCTGGATCTTCAAGCAGATCTTTTCCTCAGTGTGCTCATCATCAGCTTCCTGTCCCCCAGAACTGGAGAGGACCATACAGTCTGCAGAGACAACATGTAAGATGTGATAACTGATTATACAGCATCTACTTAAGACAAAATGCCCCCCAGATTGACAATTTACAGAGGCACCTTTATGTCATTCAATGCCTCTCCATTCTCTCCTCACCAATTATATCGGCCACAGTGAGATTCAGGGACTTTGCGGTCTCCTTGGTATTCAGCTCCTCGTCTCCCCGCAGCAGCATTATCTGTGAAGGGTCCGCGTCCAGATGCGAGGCCACCAAATCCACCAGCCGCTGCAATGGGTCAGTCTGAAAGCCACAAGAGAATAAAAATGGGATTTCTACATCTATAAACAATCCGATCACTTCCTGGATATCAAGATAAGTGGAAAGTTAACTAGAGAGACAAGGAACACATGCCAAGCAACACTAGCACCCCCCCCGTGTCTGAATACTTGTTCCAGCTCACTGAAGAATATGATTCGCCACTAGCACATGCCAACGCATCCTTACTACACGCGAGCGGGCAGATCAAGCCATGCATTATCTTAGGTCTACATTTTGAGGGCCACTAAAGACCTCACCAATCAGATAACCTCACGCACAGAGACTGCTTTGGTGTGCAAGTCTTACCGATAGAAAGAAACCACCGGAGTTGGACACTATGAAGATACAGGGGGAGTGGGATCCATCTTCTATTTCTTTACAGCAATGTTAAAGTTAAACTGTAAGGAAGGGGGGGATGGGGCAGGTTGGAGCCCCACTACAAGGGTAGTTTTAGTTCCCTGAATTTTAACTTGATCAAGTCATTGAACATAGCAAAGGTGTATCATTCCATACTTGTATTGTCGGGGAATATAAAAGATCTCTTAAAGGGCTCATTTAGACTGGCATGCACATCCATCCACAAAGCGTGCACACCCATAAAAAGTCCCTGGTAGGGACAGGTGCTGCGTGTAACTGCGCACAGCAGGCTGTTCTTCCCTATGAGTAGACACAGCTACACATAGTTACACACTGTCACACCCAAACCTGCATATCCGTGCTGGTCCGAGTGCCCGCACTTGAATGCACACTGTCTGCAGCCAAGTACGGGCACCCAGGATTGGGTGTGCAATTGCAAGCAGCTGCGCTCGCTCATAGGGAAGAACGGGCTGTGGCACGCAATTACACTCAGCACCTGCCCCTTCCAGGATAGAGTCATTTTATGGGCGTGCATGCTGTATAGATGTGCGCGCCCATCTGAATGAGCCCAGACACTGCAATTCTGCTTTAAAGGAGAACTATGAGGCGAGTGAAAATCACTCATCCTCGTAGTTCGAGTCGGCGTGTGACAATGAAACGGTCACACGTCGGCTCAATAGATCGGGAAGTGAGCGAACACATAGCACCGCTCGATCACTGTCAGTCATGGCTCCCCGCAGGGATTGCCCCCCTCCCTCGTGCCGATCCTCCAGTGCTGACTGGAGGAACGGACGGGCACAGCTGGCTCTGTCTCTAGATAGGCAGAGCCAGCTGTCACTCACGCAGCTGGGTGGATCTCGACAGTAATGTCGGGATCCGTCCCGGCTGCGGAGGTCTTAGTATACAGTGAGCTGTAGCTCCCTATATACTAAGCTTGGGGTCACGGGAGGACGATAGTTTGTGTCCTCACCTGACCCTTAGGAGAACTATGGGGAAAAACTCACCCCATAGTTCTCCTTTAAGCTAGTATGCATTTTTTCAGTATGTAAGTTACCAGAATGTTTACCTAAACCGCAAAATTATTTTAGTGTTGCTTGCTACCAAGTTTATGTATTCGGTTTCCAGGTCTTAGATAAAATCAGAAGTATCTGTAAAGGTTCGTCAGCTTACCATGCGGATGTTTATACGGAAGATCTTCCCCCTACGACGCACTTTTACAATCAGCTCCGGCACCGTGCTGGCCTCCATCATAATCACATCGTTGTCCTCGTAAAGGTGGCTGCGTTTTGGGGAGAGGACGGTGCCTAGATCCTGCAGGCAGGCTTCCATCTTCCTGACCGCACAGAGAAGAAAAGCTTTAGACTGACACCAATACATTAAAAACTGTGATTTAACCCTTCTGTTGCTGCTGCATGCATGGCTTATGTGGCAGCACCGACATGTATACAAACTCCCAGCTGCTATAGTAGCTGGTTTGCATTTCTACAGTGTGCAACATCAAACTCCCCCCCTGGGCTCACCTGCCCCTTATGGATGCCTGAGAACATTATGGCGAGTGTCAGAAAGGAGAGCAGCCTGAGATTAGGGAACATCCATATGCACGGCATACTTGCACATTATGACACTTGCCTGCTCTCCTCCAAAGATGCGAGGTCTGAGCTCGCTGTATCCAACCCAGCCCCACCGGCGCCATGTTATCTTCCTCTTCTGGGTCCGTCGTCATCTTACTTCCACCATGGGGCAGGCTCTGATTAACTCCTACATATGTGTGCTGGAGTTACAGGGTCTCAGCAACTGGCCTACAGATGCCAGGACTGTACACTGTATTGCACGTGTGCTGCAGCCAGTGTACAGAGTTGTTGGCAGAAGAGATTTGTGAAGTGATACGAAATAGGCAAAAAAAGTTTATTTTTTAACCACTTCCAGGCCGCCATACATCTATATACAGCGACCCGCAGAAGTGGTTAAACCAAGAACAAGGTTGCTGCGGCAACCGTGTTCTTGATGTCGTTTTAAACGGCCAGCGATGGCTGGTAATGTACAAGCCATCCGGCATCTGTAAAGCCACTGGATCATGTGCACGGTGCTGTGTACCCCCCTCCCCGCGGCCAGCGTCGGCTCTCCCCGTGCGGGGTCCAGGACTGGCACGGTGGGTTTTCCCCGCAACAATCGGAGAGAGATTCAGCGGCTTCCAGCTGCTGAACTTTCCTCCGATCCCTGGACCTGGAAGTGAAGTGTATCACATGACTTCCTTTGTCACTGTGCACAGTCTCCGGCTCTTAGAGCCAGGAGAAGAAGCTGGTGAAGCAGATCTCTGCCTTCTCAGCTTCTTTGGGGTCCCTAGGTGACATTAGGGGTCTGATGTCTCCATAAAGAGGACCTGTCACACCCTATCTGCTATTACATAGGGGGCTTGTTGGCCCCCTATGCAATAGCAATAAAGTTAGTGTAAAAAAAAAAAAAAAAAAATAGACAATTTTTAAAATGCAAAACGCTTATGTGCAAAAATGCAAATTGTGCTCCACACGTTACATATTGCCGAAAGTCGCAGTGAGCAATAGTTTTAGGGCCCTCAGTCACCGATAACACTAAACTGATGAGCGGTCAAAGCTTTTAAAATGTCCCCTATGGGAAATTTGGGGTATTGTAGTTTTTTTGCGGCAATTTTAAGGCTTGACGTGTTTGGTATCAACTTACCAGACGTGATCCCGCCTTTTACATTTTACAAAACAAATCAGGTATTAAATTCTGCTTCTGTGCACTAAATTTCATTTCAGTGTATTTTATCCTCAAAATACTGGTTTGATAAACATTTGTGCAAATAACGTGCGGCATAATACATTGCAACTAGCATTTTTTCATTCTACAGGGCCTCCGCCTACAGAAAATATATCATTGTTTGGGGTCTGGAGCCGTTTTCTAGCCCAAAATTCAGATTCTCTTGTGTGTGTGCAAATGTAAGAAATTGCTCCGGAACAGCAAGCGGTTAGAGAACTATGAGGTCAGTGTTTTTCCCCATAGTTCTCCTAAGGGTCACAGAAGAACACAATCTAGCGTTCTCCCGTCACCCAAAGCTCAGTATACCGCGAGCTACAGCTTGCGGTATACTGAGACGCCGGGACGGATCCCGACAATTATGACAGCTGGCTCTGCCTATCTAGAGGCAGAGCCAGCTGCGCCCGCCCCCTCCCCCGTCCGTTCCACCAGTCAGCACTGGAGGATTGGACAGGGTAGGGAGAATCCCTGCAGGGAGCCGTGAGTGACAGTCACGGCTCTCTGCAGGGATAGATCGAGAGGTGAGCAAGCGCTGGTATGTGTTCGCTCACCGCCCGGTCTACTGAGCCGACCTGTGACAGTCTCATTGTCACAGGTCGGCTCAGATTATGAGGCTGAGTGAAAATCACTCGCCTCATAATTCTCCTTTAAGGTTTACTTCCGATTTAAGTCTGAGCAGTCCAGCACTGTGTGGCCAGATGGCAGCCCCGTACCATGCACTGCTGGAAGCACTGGTCAGAATAGCAATATTCCTATTAATATGGAACGAGGAGAGATGAAGGGGCAGCCAGACGTCCGGCACCAGGCTCTATTTCTAACCTCTGCACGCTGCCGAGCTCAGGCCAGAGGCTGAGGAGCCCAACGAAGCTTTGATGTACAAACACTATGTACCTTATTTTACTGTTGAGGGCACCTTTCCTTCCTTTGAGTACTGGAGTGTTTGGAGATGGAGGTGGTGAGGGAGAAGAGTTGCGTATTCTGGGGAAAAAAAAAAAAGGTCAGACGAATATTCAAACATTTCAAACCATGAAAAAAGTGTTCAATTACAATGAACCCAGTGTAACTCCAAATACAATCTCCCCCCCCCCAAGTGTTCTATACACACTGCCAGGACTTAAAACTGAAATCTATGGTTCTTTGCTTTGAAGGGAAAACGGTTTTGTTTCCCCCATGTCCTCCCCCACACTGATTCCTGAATGTGAGGGTCAGCCTTCATTGTAACCACCTGAGCAATCTCAGTGTTCTAATGAGGAAAGCCGCAGAGCCTGCATCCCTTTAAATGTAGGCAGGTGTTAGAGCAGGTGTAGGCAACCTGGGAACTCCGGCTGTGGTGAAACTACAAATCCCCATCATGCATCTGCCTCCGGGAGTCATGTCTGCGGCTGTCAGTCTTGCAATGCCTCATGTGATTTGTAGTTTGACCACAGCTGGAGTGCCCAGGTTGCCTACCCCTGCCTTAGAGAGCATCTTACCACAATACAACTAAATGCTTAAAATTGGAATTCGGGGCAGATTTCTGGGATAACCAGTGAGCCAATCACAGAAGCAGGAAATACGTTTTCTGGGGTTATTTTGGACGCCCCCCATGGCTTAGGGCTCAGACAGGCGCGCACGTCGTAGGAACGGTAAAGACGGGACCCGCACAGGTGTGCAGGTGACCAAATGCAATTGCATGCAGGCCCGTAGGGAGGACAGAGCTGCACGCAATTACATGTGGTCACATGCACACCTGAACATCTATGCTTGCAGTTGGACGCATGCTGTGTGCATCCAAGTGCCAGCACCCGGATCCGTACAGATGTGCAGGTCCAGGTGAGCGTGCGACTGCATCCTCCCATAAGGAAGAACAGTCTGCTTCTCACAATATCACACAGCACCCGTCCCTTTCCAGCTCGGGTCTTTACAGGCGCGCATGCCGCACACGTCTGAACGAGCCCTAAAAAAGAGCAGAACGCTCCATTTTGTGCACAGAGGCTTTACAAGTATCACATTGTTTCAGGAAAGAAGCCCGCAGACCTCAGGAGGTCAGAAATGAGCAATCTGCATGTATTGTCTCCACTTTGTAGAACCCACAACACACGAAAACACGAAGTTCCATGTTACAAATGTCATGCCCATAACAGAAACTGACCGAGCCAGAGAACTGAAATAGAATTTTTAGGCCGAAACTGAAAAATGACCCCCAACAGACCACTCGTATTTCTTTTTTAATTTAGAAAAAGATGGACAGAGTCCTCAATCTCTTTTTCTGTGTCCCCTGTTATCAATGAACAGGAATCCTCTATACTGAGTGTTCCTGCCCATTCATAAACTGGATATTAGTATGAGTTACCAGGTCCACGATCAGGAATGAACAGGAAGTGATGTAGAGCACTTCCTATTTATTCATAACTGGGGACACAGTAGACACTCTATCCTCAGTTATTTACAAACACTCAGTGATGAGTTCTGATCGCTGAGTGCTTGTACTTGCTGTCACAGGAGGCTGAGCGGGTCGGTGCGGGAGGGGAGCTCAGCCTCCCGACAACTCACTGCTCCCCGCTCTCCATCCAGACTCTCCGCCTGTCACAGGAGGCTAAGCCTGGCGGTGCGAGAGGAGAGCTTGGCTTCCAGTGACAGCTGTCATGGCATCCTGAGCGGTCTCCTTCCTGAAACCTTCTCCTCCCTACTAGACGCCACTCTGTGTCCCCTCAGATCCCCCGTGCCTCTGTCGACAGAGCAGCGGGCATCAGAGGGGACACAGACTGGTGCCCAGCGGGGAGGAGAGACGCAGTCAGCATGCACTGAATTTTCGGCCGTTATGGTACTTCGGCATTTTGCCCAAAGTACCATTTTCAGCCAAAACGTTTCGTCGGCTGAAATTTCGGTGCATCCCTAATGTGAACATCTTAATGAACTCGAGCATGGAATATGGCAATCACCTTTCATGAACAACTTCAGGCTGCTGGCTATCCACATCCTCGGTGTCTGATAATACAGGTTGGGGTGCCGGAACCGTCACTGGCAGAGGGGGTTCAATGGCTTCATTGCCGAGGTCTGCAAATACAAAGAACATATAGGAGTAAGCGGGGTTTGTACAGTCAATGCAACCAGATTAGAAGATGGCCACGCAAACTCCAGCCGTGGTGAAACTACAAATCCCATGACATCTGCCTCTGGGAGTCACACCTGTGGCTGTCAGAGACTTGCAGTGCCTCATGGGACTTTTAGTTCCACATCAGTTGGAGAACTGAAAGTTTGGCTACACAAGTTTTAAGAGAACATCCAAACTATGACTTGCCACTCACTGTCCCCTCGCCTCAAAGAGATCATTGATAACAGAGCAGATGCCTTCATCCTTTGGGGACCCTGATACAATGAATGGCATGCAAGTATGTTGCACTATGATATGAGAAAGTTCCCATGGACAGTTTGGATCCACTTTAAGGCCTCATTCACACGAGAAAAGGTCAGCACGTACAGCTCCGTGGTGCGTGCACGGCGGTATCGCTCAGCTCCCGGAAAGGACAGGTGCTGCGTGTGATTAGTACGCAGCCCTCGTCCTTCTCTATGGCCCGGTTCACACATGGGCGTTTTGTAGCGCGTTCGAACGCTCTGCAGAACGCTAAAAGACCTAAATTCCAACATTTCCTATGGGTATGGTTCACACCTGGGCGTATTATAGGCCGTATGAACAAACTGTCCTACGCCCAAAGAAGTACAGGAGCTTCTTTGGGGCGTTTGTCGCGCGTTTCCATTGGGATACAGCCAAGTAGCCCTCGGAAAAGCGTGTTAGTCGCGCGTTTTTTTTTAGTCGCGGTAAAAACCCGCCTCACGAAAAGCGCAAAGTCGATACGCCTAGGTGTGAACCCAGCCTATGAGAGTTCGCTGCCATAGGCCACCATACGTTCGTCCCAAGTGCAGGTCCGTGCGGGTGCGTGTTTCCTGGCTCAGACGCAGACCGGATCCACCCCGTCAGCGTACGAGTACAGACACACGGACGGGTGAGCGTAGGGTGGCGTACGGCAGTGTACTCCCATAGAGAAGGACGGGAGCTGCGTAGTAATCTCATGCCGGCCTCTTACAGCATTCACAAAATTTGTCACAAGTCATTTTTATTCATCTGCCGCCAGTCTGGTCATGTGACTAGTGATGGGCTCGGGCGTGTTCGCAGCTCCCCGTGCCGAGCCCGCCAGGAAGCCGACAGCGCCAATCATTGGTGCAGAGACATTATTCCGGTCCGCAGGTGCAGAGATCGGGATATGTCTCAGTGCCTGTGATTGGCGCTGCCAGCTTCCTGGCGGGCTCGGCACGTGGAGCTGCGAACACGCCCGAGCCCATCACTACATGTGACCCGACGTACCGTCACAGCCTTGCTTTTTCTGCAGCTCCTTCTCCATCGCGGCCACGGTGCTGACATTGTCCGGGAGCAGCTTCAGAGAACTGTTCACCTGTAGAGAACAAGGGAACGGGGTTAGACCCACAGCGCTGTGTAATCTGATGACTACGGCTTCAAGGGCATCTAAACCTAAAGGCAACATTTTTATATATTACAGCTTGCCAGTCTTTAGATAGGATGGCTGCATTCGTTTTCATTTTTTAATCCTTTATTTTCCCCTGGTGACCCGGGCTTGTACATTTGTAATGTTTCTACTTCCTATACTGGGCCAATCTGTCCAGAAAAGTGGCAGAGAGAGGGTTGAGATAAACCCTTTAACACCGATAGGGGGGCTTACAATGGCCAGCTTTTATGTAAAAAAACTTATCCAAAAAGCAAGGGGCAGCCCTAAAATTTTCACTGCCTGAGGCTGGAGGTGGTGCATGTTACCGGGGGGGGGAGGTTGGCTGCCTGGTACTCCTCTGGCCTCTAGCCAAGCTCAAGTTGCAAGGACCTGGGTGGGACACCAGCCAGATCATCCTACCTCAGCTCCTGGCACCCGGTGACGTTAGCGAGCTGCTGGCCAAAGCATCAAAGGTTGCCAGGCGCTCTGGGCAACCTGGGATGCTCTGGCCCCACGTGACCCAATGGAGGAGCCGCTTGAGGCAACTGCTTCATTATAGGGACGGCTCTGCCCAAAAGGAAATTTAAAAAATTGTTACTGTAACTCTTTCAAAAGTGTTTTCTGGAGCTCATCTATTAGAGCCCAATTATCACCTTTCCACTTCCAAGAAGCTATTCAAGCGCAGATTGTGCCGGAATAGCTTCAGCCGGGGAGTGGCAGCTGCCAGTAGCAGTATTCTGCAGCAGGTAGCTGAATGTAAACAGCAGGCAGTGGACCGGTGCTGTATCCAGCCTGCTATTTCAAACTGCAATAACGAATTGCAAGCTGGCTACTGCACCCGCTCACTGCCTGCTGTCAAATCAGCAGAGGAGGGGCTTGAAGAAGGGGGGGGGGGGTAGGTTTGGGGAGCTCTCCTCACCGTTGGGCATGGGCTGCAGGGTGCCTTCGTCCTCTCTAATTCTTGTTGGGAGCAGCGGTGATCGGAGGGGATGCAGCCGATGAAACACTGGATCCCAGCTTGGAGGAGAGAACTAGGGGACCCAGACCAACTAATCAATGAGAATGGTTGTCAACTATTCTGGTTATTGATTAGTTGGTTGCAGCCCTAGAGCAATCCTAAGACCAGAAGTGTGTTACCGGCCAGATCACCAGGTGACAATAAAGAGCCTAAAATAGAAACGTGATGCAGATCTGAGGACCTGTAAGCAGCAATGGGAAATATTTGTTTTCAGGTTTAGATGCGCTTGAACTCTGGGCAGATCTAGAAAACAAATGCCCAATCAATGCGGCAGAACAGTGCGACCTCAAAGCCTCATTACCTTATTGGAGTACACCGTGGATAAGATGGGGGCGGTCCTAGGAAAGATCCTGCGGCGTTTCGGCTTCTGAGGCAACACGACTGCAACATCGCTATCGCTGCTGTCTTCACTCTGCAAACATGAATGGCCATTAACCCGCAAGAAGCCAACAGTCGCTTCACCTCCAATATCCCACCATGACCCCCTCCCATCCACCCGCCATTTATGAGGAGTATAGAGCGCTGCTAGACTGTAAAAGAGAACACGCCCCCATTCACATTGTGGTAGCACAGACCATTCATTTAAATGGACCGTATCTCATTCGCATGACCCACACCACAATGTATTGGTTTGGACCAAACCCAGGCTGACACCAAGCTCCTCTGTGCCCACAAGTAGCTCCCCCCAAACACAGAACAAACTCCTGTGCAACCCAATCAGTTGCAGGCAAGGAATTCCCCACCCACAGCCTAACCTAAGAAGGGGCGGGGAGATGTGGTGATGTCATTGACCTTATATGGCTACATGCCTAGATTTGATTAATGACATTGACCCATGTGGCCATACAAGGTCAACGTCATCAGCCCCCTTTGTTTACATGGGGCAGGAGGAGCCCAGCTCGCAACTGATTGGGTAGAACTTGTTCGGGGGAGCTCGGTCCAAACCTAAGACACCAAGCATTGTGGTGCGATGCAATGCACATTTCAATGCAACAGCTAGTAATGCACACCCCCCCTCCCCCCAAATCTGTTAGGGCTATTCAGAATCGGATGGCCATAGATGGCAAATGGGATTTATCCCAGGGACAGGTCCCGACACCCACAGATGGTCCCTGGAGGCCAGGGTCACATGACCTGCTGTTATCCAGCATTTCCCAGTCACGTGGATCATGTGCACTGGGCATTGTCCCTGGAAACCATGTTGACAGCTTGACAGGTGACCATTTTTGGCCACCAGGCTGGTCTCACATGACCCTGTCTGCCAATAGACTACTCTCATATGATCCTCTTAAGGTGACATGAACCCCCCCGACTGGACTTTTAGTGCCACCCCAGAAAGGTTGCTCCAAGGAAGAGAGTACAGACAGCGGCTTCTAGGGCCAAGGCCTGTCTCTCCCCGTGTATGAAGTAAGGACCGGTCGGTGTACAGTACGGAACATACTCACACCGCCAACCTCAACTCTCTCCGCCATCTCCATGCCGGGCTTATATCCTCCCACGCCGATTGGCCCAGCCTTCCCGTCACTCGACGATCAGGCCCGTTCATTGGACGCTTTGCGCGTAGACCCGCCCCTTCCACGGCGGGCTGGCGGCGAGGCATGACGGGAGATGTAGTCCCTTCTGACAGGACGCGGCGAGTGCCAATAGGATGCGGGACACGTGACTGCAGGGAGACGTGGTTGCGCAATACATGGGCTGCGGCTGGTGATAGCAGAAGCCTGAGCTCAGCGATAAGAGCGGACCGCTGTTTATCCACTGACCTGGAGGGAGGAGCCTGATGAAAAATACCAGTTATCGCACATTATGTGAAATGGACACTAAACCTCACAAGGCCACTATGGCATTGAGCTAAATGGTACAGTGCGCTAGGTGAACTTCTCATTATGGCCACTAGAGGGAGCTGAGGAGCATAGGGAATAAGTATTATTATTATTATTTCGCTGAGGAGCATAGGAAATAGTTATGGCCACTAGAGGGAGCATAGGGAATAAGTATTATCATGGCCACTAGAGCAATCTGAGGAGAATAGGGAATACATATTTTTATGGCCACTAGAGGGAGCTGAGGAGCATATGAAATAGTTATGGCCACTAGAGGGACCATAGGGAATAAGTATTATCATGCCCACTAGAGGGAGCTGAGGAGAATAGGCAATAAATATTATGGCCACTAGATGGCGCTGAGGAGCATATGGAAGTACTATTATTATGGCCACTAGAGGGAACTGAGGAGCATAGGAAATATTTATAGTATATGTTCCCCATTGCCATCTAGTGGTCACAATATAGAACTACAGGAAAACACATTTCCTTGTGAAGAAAAGACAAAAGAACATTGTTTTTGGCATACATGCGCACAGAGCGATTCATTTTATATACCTCGTTCACAAAAAGCACAGTTTATGATCCATTATCCTTTAATGGATGGCCAAAAATTGCCTTACTCTGCTTCAGCAGGCATGGAGTGCTAATTACCTACCGCATCATACCTGTGATGTGATCCGGGTGAAGCCGCTACACATGTACTAGGCGTCAGCGCCGCAGGGTGCCCATCCCGTGCAGAGTCTGGGGGTTCCGGATTTTCAGTCTTCATTTCCAGACAGTTGGGATCCTCCTGGACGACCTCCGAGCAAATGGGGTCCTCGGCAGGGACCTCCTCCACATCTCGTGTCACATCCACCACAGTGGGATCGCTGAGAGGAGTTTTCGGGAGCTGGTGACAGGATGGATGAAAGCGTTAAGTGATCAGAAATAGAAGAGGAGTCATTGCAGAGTTTATTGGTGGGGATTAAATATGTAAAGTTACACAATTCACAACGCAGCTGGAAAAAAAAAGGCTTTTTTGACACAACTACCAGTTTCTTCCGAAGTGTTCATAGATAGGCAGAGCCAGCTGTCACTCCCACAGCTGGGTGGATCCAGACAGTAATGTCGGGATCCGTCCCTGCTGTGGCATCTCAGTATACAGGAAGCTGTAACTCGCAGTATACTGATCTTTGGGTGACGGGAGGACGCTAGTTTGTGTCTTCCCGTTACCCTTAAGGCCGTGACACACTGCACGCGAAGCCGTGCAGAGCGAAGCAAAGCTATCCGGCACGGAGCTTTGCGTGCAGTGTGTGAGCTGAGTGCAGTCAGATGATTGACTGCACCTTCAGCCAATCGGCTCGTCCGTAGCAACCAGCCAGCTGTCGCATACCGACGCGCTGGTTTATTCGCGCGAGTAAGAGAGTACAGACAGCGGCTTCTAGGGCCAAGGCCTGTCTCTCCCCGTGTATGAAGTAAGGACCGGTCGGTGTACAGTACGGAACATACTCACACCGCCAACCTCAACTCTCTCCGCCATCTCCATGCCGGGCTTATATCCTCCCACGCCGATTGGCCCAGCCTTCCCGTCACTCGACGATCAGGCCCGTTCATTGGACGCTTTGCGCGTAGACCCGCCCCTTCCACGGCGGGCTGGCGGCGAGGCATGACGGGAGATGTAGTCCCTTCTGACAGGACGCGGCGAGTGCCAATAGGATGCGGGACACGTGACTGCAGGGAGACGTGGTTGCGCAATACATGGGCTGCGGCTGGTGATAGCAGAAGCCTGAGCTCAGCGATAAGAGCGGACCGCTGTTTATCCACTGACCTGGAGGGAGGAGCCTGATGAAAAATACCAGTTATCGCACATTATGTGAAATGGACACTAAACCTCACAAGGCCACTATGGCATTGAGCTAAATGGTACAGTGCGCTAGGTGAACTTCTCATTATGGCCACTAGAGGGAGCTGAGGAGCATAGGGAATAAGTATTATTATTATTATTTCGCTGAGGAGCATAGGAAATAGTTATGGCCACTAGAGGGAGCATAGGGAATAAGTATTATCATGGCCACTAGAGCAATCTGAGGAGAATAGGGAATACATATTTTTATGGCCACTAGAGGGAGCTGAGGAGCATATGAAATAGTTATGGCCACTAGAGGGACCATAGGGAATAAGTATTATCATGCCCACTAGAGGGAGCTGAGGAGAATAGGCAATAAATATTATGGCCACTAGATGGCGCTGAGGAGCATATGGAAGTACTATTATTATGGCCACTAGAGGGAACTGAGGAGCATAGGAAATATTTATAGTATATGTTCCCCATTGCCATCTAGTGGTCACAATATAGAACTACAGGAAAACACATTTCCTTGTGAAGAAAAGACAAAAGAACATTGTTTTTGGCATACATGCGCACAGAGCGATTCATTTTATATACCTCGTTCACAAAAAGCACAGTTTATGATCCATTATCCTTTAATGGATGGCCAAAAATTGCCTTACTCTGCTTCAGCAGGCATGGAGTGCTAATTACCTACCGCATCATACCTGTGATGTGATCCGGGTGAAGCCGCTACACATGTACTAGGCGTCAGCGCCGCAGGGTGCCCATCCCGTGCAGAGTCTGGGGGTTCCGGATTTTCAGTCTTCATTTCCAGACAGTTGGGATCCTCCTGGACGACCTCCGAGCAAATGGGGTCCTCGGCAGGGACCTCCTCCACATCTCGTGTCACATCCACCACAGTGGGATCGCTGAGAGGAGTTTTCGGGAGCTGGTGACAGGATGGATGAAAGCGTTAAGTGATCAGAAATAGAAGAGGAGTCATTGCAGAGTTTATTGGTGGGGATTAAATATGTAAAGTTACACAATTCACAACGCAGCTGGAAAAAAAAAGGCTTTTTTGACACAACTACCAGTTTCTTCCGAAGTGTTCATAGATAGGCAGAGCCAGCTGTCACTCCCACAGCTGGGTGGATCCAGACAGTAATGTCGGGATCCGTCCCTGCTGTGGCATCTCAGTATACAGGAAGCTGTAACTCGCAGTATACTGATCTTTGGGTGACGGGAGGACGCTAGTTTGTGTCTTCCCGTTACCCTTAAGGCCGTGACACACTGCACGCGAAGCCGTGCAGAGCGAAGCAAAGCTATCCGGCACGGAGCTTTGCGTGCAGTGTGTGAGCTGAGTGCAGTCAGATGATTGACTGCACCTTCAGCCAATCGGCTCGTCCGTAGCAACCAGCCAGCTGTCGCATACCGACGCGCTGGTTTATTCGCGCGAGCCGATTGGCTGAAGTTGGAATTGTTGATCTCGGCACGCTCAGCTCCGCGAGCTCTCGCCAGCTGAGGTGCCCAGGAGAAAATGACATGACACACTGCTCACAAAGGCAGCGCGCCACCGCTCCGCGCCGCTTCGCCTGCAGTGTGTCACGGCCTTTAGGAGAACTATGGGGAAAAGCCCTGACCCCATAGTTCTCCTTTAATGTTAAAATGTAGTGTGTTGTAATACATTATGGCCACTAGATGGAGCTGAGGAGCTTATTGTATTTCCTATACTCCCCAGCACCATCTAGTGGCTATAATGTGGTATTACAACACAACGTTTAGATATGATGAAGATCCCTGCAAATTGTCTATACGGTAGATGTGTGCTGGTCCCCATATAAAAGGGCGTCACATAGGTATAAGGGTTACGCTCTACATGTCAAAAAAAGGAAACGTCTCCATGTAGGCCTGGGGCAGGCAAACTATGGTCCCCCAGCTGCAGTGCAGCTACAAATCCCCATCGTGCTTCTGTCTGTGGGAGTCATGCCTGTGGCTAGCAGAGTCTTGCAATGTCTCATGGGACTTGTAGTTGCAGCACAGCTGGAGGGCTGGCGTTCGCCTACCCCTGATGTAAACAATAGGACCTACTGATGGTCTCGAATATTCAGGATGAACAGTGGTGTGTTATACTAGTTGACGTGTGGGTCACCTCATCTCAGGTCAGGTACCTCTTGACATGTGTATTCACTGGGTTAGACCCCAGTGAATACACCCCCCCC
>NW_017308191.1:239615-243756 GCF_000935625.1 Nanorana parkeri | reverse complement strand
CCCCCCAATACCTTATGCTTTGACCTGCCATGTGCAGATATACACGAAGACTATGTTCACATCATGAAGCAGAAGTCCCCCGACTTCCGGAAGCTCTAGAAGTTGGAGAACTTCAACCAATATTAGTTTTGGATTGGGCAGAGATGGGTTAGTACTCGTGGCAGGGTTTCATTGCCAACCATGTCCCCCTTTGAGGGAATTCACCATCACAAGCTGTCTTGGTGACC
Organism: Nanorana parkeri; assembly: GCF_000935625.1. NCBI lineage: Eukaryota > Metazoa > Chordata > Amphibia > Anura > Dicroglossidae > Nanorana > Nanorana parkeri. The sequence continues at coordinate 243,529 of NW_017308191.1, read as the reverse complement.
ACTGTTACTGGGACAGAAAATGAGGGGCAGCCACACTTTTATTGTCGCCATTGGAAAAGGCATAGAAGACTTCTGTTGGGCACAGCTGTTCTGGTGACAACTGTTGAAGAGGAGGTCAAGTAACTTTCTTCTCTTTTTGGACAGGAAGCTAGCAGACTCTCCAATGAGAATGTCCAAGGTGATTCCTACCGCATTCCTTTCCGGAAATCCCAAAGGTGGATGCTGAAGTGACTGCGGGCGGCTCCGCTGGGATCCATAAGGAAGCAGGATGTCACCAGTCCACCAAACAAAATGGTCAAGGGATCGTTCTTTATTGATGCATATTGTCACATGGAAGACTGGTTGCTTCCAAGTGCATGTGGTTGCTTCCATGTGACAATATGCATCAATAAAGAACGATCCCTTGACCATTTTGTTGGGTGGGCTGGTGACATCCTGCTTCCTTATTCTCCCCAGTGAGGACACAGACACCAATAATAACCCATCAGAGGTTCTCAGCCTTCAATCCAAAATGAATACAAGTTTTGGTTGGAATTCATCTCCTGGTGGATGCCTCCTACTAGGTTAAGCCGAAGCTTCCTTGCAGACTATGTGTGAGACCTGACAGGGTGGAATTAGAGGAGCACATCTACTGTACAGTACCTGCAGACAACGGCTATCCAATGTCTGGAGACCCAAAAAACTGACACTTGGGGCCACACCATAGAGCCTGACCCTGCCACAAATTGACCTTCAGAAAAAATCTGTACCATCTTCTCCAATGGCCAACCATGGCAACTTTGTATGACAAATGTAAGTCACAGTCACATGCCCATCTGATACTTAGAAACCATATAATTGCAGTCAAGTACAAGAGTCTTAAAGAGCACCACAGGACCCCCGGAACCTGGGCATTATTATGGGAACAGCGACTATTTCCATGGTCAGTCCATGTTGGTGAGGCTGCTTGTCATTGCCAAGAGGAAGGATTAGAACCCCAGACTCAAACTAATGTCACCATTTGCATAACAGAGCAACCACAAAGCCTTGAAAACTGGAGCGGCCACCTCTGCAGATCTTTTCTACTCTCTACAAGACACAGGTACACTATGAAGAAGACCTCTAGGCTTACACCAGGACAAGGTTATAGGGTGCAGTCATGTTCTGTACTCCGATCTCCAGATAGATATAATCAGCCAAAAAGGTCCTGCAGCCAATATTGTTCCGCTGCGAGTACAACTTTTGGGGGAAAGCTGCAGAGTGAAGACGCTCACCAGGACCTACACCTTGGAGCAGAGTGGATGCATATGTAGACCAGAGATAAAATGCACATCCTTGTCTCCACCTCGCCCCAAGTCAGAGATCATTAGAGACAAGGACATTCGTTTTATCCACAGAAAAGCAACAGAAACCAAAGAGCTGAATATATAAACATTCCACTCAGGGTATAGCTGGGTGGATTCCACTCAAGGCATTCCTGCCACTAGATAGAGCCAAGGAGCTCCATCAACTTTGCAAATTATGCATTACAACAATCAGATGCTGCATGTTCCTTTGACAACAACGGCCGTATCGTACAGGCCATTCTGTCCCTGGTGAAACACCAACATCACCACTTGGAAGATCTTCCACTTACCTCTATGGAATTGCTTCCTCGCTGGTCCAGAATGGTGCCAAATCTAGTGCAAGGAATCCATATCTCACCGGCATGGTTAGCAAGGGAGCAACTTCATAGAAAGAGAGAGGCAGTCCATTAACTGTTACTGGCGAGTGGTCACTACCCCCAGGATGGCTCATGACCTGGACCTCAGACTTCAATTTTTTGAGTTAAAGTTTCATTTTTGCTAAATTATCCAAATAAATTCCCACCGATTCTGAAGACAAGTTGGTGGAGAGCCACTCACCACTTTCCTCTGCGGTCTTCTTCTTTTACCCATACTGCTTATCTGATACAAAAAGCCATGTGGCCCGCATGTGGCTTTTTATACACCAGCAGCCCTATAATGCAGCCTGTGATTGGCTGAATATAGAAGCCACGCCCCCTATCCTGCAGACTGGAAAACCAGGAACGAACCACAGAGCTGTGCTGGATCGGAGGAGATGTTCTCGTACATTTTCGAGATCAGCGCCACCAAACTTCTTTTACTCTACTGTAGATGTTTTCTCCATATACTGCAAAGTTATGGGCTGCACAGTCCCAACACATAGACAAGGCAATTTGCCTTGATTCCCCTTTAGTCAGTGCACACCATTGGCAGCTTCACAGCTCATCAGTGGCTGCTGGTGTAAATGGGCCCTTAGGCAGGATGCACCCCGTGCACATGAGTTCATGCGAGTGTTGATGTGTGTCAATGTGTGAACCACAATGCCCTGTATATGTGCCCTGGTTAGGGTTGCCACCTGTCCCGGGTTCACCTGGACAGTCCGGGTTTTGAGTCCTGTACGTGTTGTGTCTGGACTTCAACGTGGGGAAAACGTCAAGACCATACAGATACCTAAGCACTGCAGCTGAGTATGCCGTACTTATGGCATCCATAAGTGTGCATGCTAGGGTTGCCACCTGTCCCGGATTCACCTGGACAGTCCGGGTTTTGAGTCCTGCATGTGGTGTGTCAGGGTTTCAGCTGGCTTGGTATTCTTTCTGAATGTCACCCCAAGGCACATACGCCGCATAAAAAACACTACGCCTGCACTACATGGGAATGCCAAGCATTTTTGCATTGTAGTATACTGCGTTGGGCAAAAATAACACAAGTGCGTTTTTTTGTGTGCGCTGAGCCTCATTCAGGGTCTGTTCAATATGAATGGGCCGCCTTAACCCAACATTTGTCAATGTACAAAGATGCATTTTAACACCTCTGCAAAAAACGCACATAAGGGCACATGAATCCTGATTCTCCATCAAAAAACATGATTTGCATTCTGCGATGGTGCTTCTCTGCCGATGCAACCCAAGGAAACAATATCAGTCAATAGAAGGAATCGACACACTATAATTTCTCTCCATCAAAGATACAGAAGATGCCGAATTACGCACTAGTGTAGTCACCTGTCCCGGATTCACCTGGACAGTCCGTGTTTTGAGTCCTGCATGTGCTGTTTCCAGGTTCCAGGCCAGCTGAAACCCAGACACAGCACATAAGGGACTCGAAACCTGGACTGTTCAGGTGAATCCGGGACGGGTGGCAACCCTAGAATGCATGCTTACGGACGCCCTAAGTACGGCATCCTCAGCCGTAGTCCTTCGGTATCTGTATGGCGGTGTCGAGTCTTGACGCTTTCCCCATGTTGGAAGCTCGGGGGGCAATTACACATACACATTGGGCCAGGAACAAGGATAGCCAGAAATCCCGGCTGGCTGGCACAACTGAGGATTGGATTGGATCGCTGGTGTCACAGCTTGCATTTGCTTTGTTGGCTCCACTGGGATGTACAAGTAGGGCCCATTCACATCTTAACACATGTTTTTGTGCATTGAGGTGAATTGCGATAGGCAGCCCATTTCACATGAATCGGATGATAAGTCCTGCCTGATATTTCATCATTTAATAACACATTTAATCATTTTTATTAAATACTTCCTCTGGGTTATTACTCTTCTTGGAGACTTCCACTGGCAAGAGTTCCTTTTCCAGCAGATTATGGTGGAGTCCTCAGGGATGGATTTCCCACAAGGCCAACCAAGGCCCGTCCTCGGGGCAGCAGGGAGTAGAGGGGCAGCAGGGGTGCGGGATTCCTATCTCCTGATGCCCGGGACATGCAGTTCCGGGCGCTGGGTGGGTAGTTGTTTTCTACATTTAGCCCTGCTTTGGGCAAGCAGAACTAAATGTACAGCGGGGAAGCCGCCACTTGTTTTGTACAAGTGATCTTGGGGATTTTGCCGAGATCACTTGTATGCAGCCTGCAGGTCTGCCATTCTCCATTGGGGGGGTGGG
>NW_017308191.1:223196-234915 GCF_000935625.1 Nanorana parkeri | reverse complement strand
CACGAAGACTATGTTCACATCATGAAGCAGAAGTCCCCCGACTTCCGGAAGCTCTAGAAGTTGGAGAACTTCAACCAATATTAGTTTTGGATTGGGCAGAGATGGGTTAGTACTCGTGGCAGGGTTTCATTGCCAACCATGTCCCCCTTTGAGGGAATTCACCATCACAAGCTGTCTTGGTGACCACTGTTACTGGGACAGAAAATGAGGGGCAGCCACACTTTTATTGTCGCCATTGGAAAAGGCATAGAAGACTTCTGTTGGGCACAGCTGTTCTGGTGACAACTGTTGAAGAGGAGGTCAAGTAACTTTCTTCTCTTTTTGGACAGGAAGCTAGCAGACTCTCCAATGAGAATGTCCAAGGTGATTCCTACCGCATTCCTTTCCGGAAATCCCAAAGGTGGATGCTGAAGTGACTGCGGGCGGCTCCGCTGGGATCCATAAGGAAGCAGGATGTCACCAGTCCACCAAACAAAATGGTCAAGGGATCGTTCTTTATTGATGCATATTGTCACATGGAAGACTGGTTGCTTCCAAGTGCATGTGGTTGCTTCCATGTGACAATATGCATCAATAAAGAACGATCCCTTGACCATTTTGTTGGGTGGGCTGGTGACATCCTGCTTCCTTATTCTCCCCAGTGAGGACACAGACACCAATAATAACCCATCAGAGGTTCTCAGCCTTCAATCCAAAATGAATACAAGTTTTGGTTGGAATTCATCTCCTGGTGGATGCCTCCTACTAGGTTAAGCCGAAGCTTCCTTGCAGACTATGTGTGAGACCTGACAGGGTGGAATTAGAGGAGCACATCTACTGTACAGTACCTGCAGACAACGGCTATCCAATGTCTGGAGACCCAAAAAACTGACACTTGGGGCCACACCATAGAGCCTGACCCTGCCACAAATTGACCTTCAGAAAAAATCTGTACCATCTTCTCCAATGGCCAACCATGGCAACTTTGTATGACAAATGTAAGTCACAGTCACATGCCCATCTGATACTTAGAAACCATATAATTGCAGTCAAGTACAAGAGTCTTAAAGAGCACCACAGGACCCCCGGAACCTGGGCATTATTATGGGAACAGCGACTATTTCCATGGTCAGTCCATGTTGGTGAGGCTGCTTGTCATTGCCAAGAGGAAGGATTAGAACCCCAGACTCAAACTAATGTCACCATTTGCATAACAGAGCAACCACAAAGCCTTGAAAACTGGAGCGGCCACCTCTGCAGATCTTTTCTACTCTCTACAAGACACAGGTACACTATGAAGAAGACCTCTAGGCTTACACCAGGACAAGGTTATAGGGTGCAGTCATGTTCTGTACTCCGATCTCCAGATAGATATAATCAGCCAAAAAGGTCCTGCAGCCAATATTGTTCCGCTGCGAGTACAACTTTTGGGGGAAAGCTGCAGAGTGAAGACGCTCACCAGGACCTACACCTTGGAGCAGAGTGGATGCATATGTAGACCAGAGATAAAATGCACATCCTTGTCTCCACCTCGCCCCAAGTCAGAGATCATTAGAGACAAGGACATTCGTTTTATCCACAGAAAAGCAACAGAAACCAAAGAGCTGAATATATAAACATTCCACTCAGGGTATAGCTGGGTGGATTCCACTCAAGGCATTCCTGCCACTAGATAGAGCCAAGGAGCTCCATCAACTTTGCAAATTATGCATTACAACAATCAGATGCTGCATGTTCCTTTGACAACAACGGCCGTATCGTACAGGCCATTCTGTCCCTGGTGAAACACCAACATCACCACTTGGAAGATCTTCCACTTACCTCTATGGAATTGCTTCCTCGCTGGTCCAGAATGGTGCCAAATCTAGTGCAAGGAATCCATATCTCACCGGCATGGTTAGCAAGGGAGCAACTTCATAGAAAGAGAGAGGCAGTCCATTAACTGTTACTGGCGAGTGGTCACTACCCCCAGGATGGCTCATGACCTGGACCTCAGACTTCAATTTTTTGAGTTAAAGTTTCATTTTTGCTAAATTATCCAAATAAATTCCCACCGATTCTGAAGACAAGTTGGTGGAGAGCCACTCACCACTTTCCTCTGCGGTCTTCTTCTTTTACCCATACTGCTTATCTGATACAAAAAGCCATGTGGCCCGCATGTGGCTTTTTATACACCAGCAGCCCTATAATGCAGCCTGTGATTGGCTGAATATAGAAGCCACGCCCCCTATCCTGCAGACTGGAAAACCAGGAACGAACCACAGAGCTGTGCTGGATCGGAGGAGATGTTCTCGTACATTTTCGAGATCAGCGCCACCAAACTTCTTTTACTCTACTGTAGATGTTTTCTCCATATACTGCAAAGTTATGGGCTGCACAGTCCCAACACATAGACAAGGCAATTTGCCTTGATTCCCCTTTAGTCAGTGCACACCATTGGCAGCTTCACAGCTCATCAGTGGCTGCTGGTGTAAATGGGCCCTTAGGCAGGATGCACCCCGTGCACATGAGTTCATGCGAGTGTTGATGTGTGTCAATGTGTGAACCACAATGCCCTGTATATGTGCCCTGGTTAGGGTTGCCACCTGTCCCGGGTTCACCTGGACAGTCCGGGTTTTGAGTCCTGTACGTGTTGTGTCTGGACTTCAACGTGGGGAAAACGTCAAGACCATACAGATACCTAAGCACTGCAGCTGAGTATGCCGTACTTATGGCATCCATAAGTGTGCATGCTAGGGTTGCCACCTGTCCCGGATTCACCTGGACAGTCCGGGTTTTGAGTCCTGCATGTGGTGTGTCAGGGTTTCAGCTGGCTTGGTATTCTTTCTGAATGTCACCCCAAGGCACATACGCCGCATAAAAAACACTACGCCTGCACTACATGGGAATGCCAAGCATTTTTGCATTGTAGTATACTGCGTTGGGCAAAAATAACACAAGTGCGTTTTTTTGTGTGCGCTGAGCCTCATTCAGGGTCTGTTCAATATGAATGGGCCGCCTTAACCCAACATTTGTCAATGTACAAAGATGCATTTTAACACCTCTGCAAAAAACGCACATAAGGGCACATGAATCCTGATTCTCCATCAAAAAACATGATTTGCATTCTGCGATGGTGCTTCTCTGCCGATGCAACCCAAGGAAACAATATCAGTCAATAGAAGGAATCGACACACTATAATTTCTCTCCATCAAAGATACAGAAGATGCCGAATTACGCACTAGTGTAGTCACCTGTCCCGGATTCACCTGGACAGTCCGTGTTTTGAGTCCTGCATGTGCTGTTTCCAGGTTCCAGGCCAGCTGAAACCCAGACACAGCACATAAGGGACTCGAAACCTGGACTGTTCAGGTGAATCCGGGACGGGTGGCAACCCTAGAATGCATGCTTACGGACGCCCTAAGTACGGCATCCTCAGCCGTAGTCCTTCGGTATCTGTATGGCGGTGTCGAGTCTTGACGCTTTCCCCATGTTGGAAGCTCGGGGGGCAATTACACATACACATTGGGCCAGGAACAAGGATAGCCAGAAATCCCGGCTGGCTGGCACAACTGAGGATTGGATTGGATCGCTGGTGTCACAGCTTGCATTTGCTTTGTTGGCTCCACTGGGATGTACAAGTAGGGCCCATTCACATCTTAACACATGTTTTTGTGCATTGAGGTGAATTGCGATAGGCAGCCCATTTCACATGAATCGGATGATAAGTCCTGCCTGATATTTCATCATTTAATAACACATTTAATCATTTTTATTAAATACTTCCTCTGGGTTATTACTCTTCTTGGAGACTTCCACTGGCAAGAGTTCCTTTTCCAGCAGATTATGGTGGAGTCCTCAGGGATGGATTTCCCACAAGGCCAACCAAGGCCCGTCCTCGGGGCAGCAGGGAGTAGAGGGGCAGCAGGGGTGCGGGATTCCTATCTCCTGATGCCCGGGACATGCAGTTCCGGGCGCTGGGTGGGTAGTTGTTTTCTACATTTAGCCCTGCTTTGGGCAAGCAGAACTAAATGTACAGCGGGGAAGCCGCCACTTGTTTTGTACAAGTGATCTTGGGGATTTTGCCGAGATCACTTGTATGCAGCCTGCAGGTCTGCCATTCTCCATTGGGGGGGTGGGGGGGTATAGCGGGTATGGGGGCGCATTGAGGAACCTGGCCTTGGGGCAGCAGAGTGAGTAATTCCAGCCCTGGGAGTCCTCCAAGAGGTTTAAGAAGTCAGCTGATGGAGACCCAACCTATAGCTGAAATATGTCTTTTGGCTTTTCTGAGCCTATATCGATGTATGTCTGCTTTAGTTCGGGACTCTGAAACTGTTCTGAGAAGAGGAAGTAGGAATTTTGGCTTCCTGTAAGGTGATTACAGAAGTGACATTTAATTACCTATTCATAGCTGGAGGAGACAGTCGCTCGTTTACCGCCTGGAGTTTAGTCTTCCAGGGCCACCAACATGGCGTTGGCTCTTCTGCTTGTGCTCATCATGTGCACCCAGACCTCTACAGGTAGGAGTATTTGATAGAATTCAGTGAACATCCACCATTGCCATTAAATAGATGTCTGTCCATGTGACCACAATCTACTGCCAGTCTGGGAAAACAAGAGGATATGCAGAAGCAAGGCATGGACTCAGCAAAGCCTGAACGTAGTTGTAGATATTAGGAGAACGTTGTGATATGCTGGTAGTTTGTATGGGGTGCACACAATCTTAGCAGACCCTATAGGGAGACTTAAGGCATTCAGGTCAATTTTATTTGTGTGTTTGTGTTTGTAGAAGAGAGAGAACATCAGTGGTAATCTCCTTTCAGGCATGCTGTCTCTCGGTGAAACCTCAAATGGAGCCACCTGATAAAGTATACCCTACTGCTGTGCTTCCACACTAACACCAAGCGCCTTATGCCTTGCCCCTAGCTACTAATGCTTGCCACCCATTGACTTACTTATAGCTACGTATGCCTAGCACCTAACTCTGAACCTCTATCTCCTAATGACTAGCATCCAATGCCTTACCTCTAGCTCCTAATGGCTAGCACCCAATGCCTTACCTCTAGTGCCCAATGGCTAGCACCCAATGCCTTACCACTAGCGCCCAATGGATACCACCCAATGCCTTACCTCTAGCTCCTAATGGCTAGCACCCAATGCCTTACCTCTAGCTCCTAATGGCTAGCACCCAATGCCTTACCACTAGCGCCCAATGGATAGCACCCAATGCCTTACCTCTAGCTCCTAATGGCTAGCACCCAATGCCTTACCTCTAGCTCCTAATGGCTAGCACCCAATGCCTTACCTCTAGCGCCCAATGGATAGCACCCAATGCCTTACCTCTAGCTCCTAATGGCTAGCAACCAATGCCTTACCTCTAGCTCCTAATGGCTAGCACCCAATGCCTTACCTCTAGTGCCCAATGGCTAGCACCCAATGCCTTACCACTAGCGCCCAATGGATACCACCCAATGCCTTACCTCTAGCTCCTAATGGCTAGCACCCAATGCCTTACCTCTAGCTCCTAATGGCTAGCACCCAATGCCTTACCACTAGCGCCCAATGGATAGCACCCAATGCCTTACCTCTAGCTCCTAATGGCTAGCACCCAATGCATTACCTGTAGTGCCCAATGGATAGCACCCAATGCCTTACCTCTAGTGCCCAGTGGCTAGCACCCAATGCCTTACCTCTAGCTCCTAATGGCTAGCACCCAATGCCTTACCTCTAGCTCCTAATAGCTAGCACCCAATGCATTACCTGTAATGCCCGATGGATAGCACCCAATGCCTTACCTCTAGTGCCCAGTGGCTAGCACCCAATGCCTTACTTCTGGCTCCTAATTGCTAACACCCAATACCTTACCTCTGGCTCTGAATGACTAGCACCTAATGCATTACCTCTAGCTCCTTATGCCTAGTACCTAATACCTTACCTTTAGCTCCTAATACCCACCACCTAACACCTTAGCTCTAGCTCCTAATGCCCACCATCTAACACCTTACCTCTAGCTCCTAATGCCCACCATCTAACACCTTACCTCTAGCTCCTAATGCCCACCACCTAACACCTTACCTCTAGCTCCTAATGCCCACCACCTAACACCTTACCTCTAGCTCCTAATGCCCACCACCTAACACCTGACCTCTAGCTCCTAATACCCACCACCTAACTCCCTTCCCTCTAGCTCCTAATGCCCACCATCTAACACCTTACCTCTAGCTCCTAATGCCCACCCACTAACTTCCTTCCCCTAGCTCCTAATGCCCACCACCTAACACCTTACCTCTAGCTCCTAATGCCCACCACCTAACACCTTACCTCTAGCTCCTAATGCCCACCATCTAACACCTTACTTCTAGCTCCTAATGCCACCACCTAACACCTTACCTCTAGCTCCTAATGCCCACCATCTAACACCTTACCTCTAGCTCCTAATGCCCACCATCTAACACCTTACCTCTAGCTCCTAATGCCCACCATCTAACACCTTACCTCTAGCTCCTAATGCCCACCACCTAACACCTTACCTCTAGCTCCTAATACCCACCATCTAACACCTTACCTCTAGCTCCTAATGCCCACCATCTAACACCTTACCTCTAGCTCCTAATGCCCACCATCTAACACCTTACCTCTAGCTCCTAATACCCACCTCCTAACACCTTACCTCTAGCTCCTAATACCCACCTAACACCTGACCTCTAGCTCCTAATGCCCACCATCTAACACCTTACCTCTAGCTCCTAATGCCCACCACCTAACACCTTACCTCTAGCTCCTAATGCCCACCACCTAACACCTGACCTCTAGCTCCTAATGCCCACCACCTAATTCCCTTCCTCTAGCTCCTAATGCCCACCATCTAACACCTTACCGCTAGCTCCTAATACCCACCACCTAACACCTTACCTCTAGCTCCTAATACCCACCAGCTAACACCTTACCTCTAGCTCCTAATGCCCACCACCTAACTTCCTTCCCCTATCTCCTAATGCCCACCACCTAACACCTTACCTCTAGCTCCTAATGCCCACCACCTAACACCTTACCTCTAGCTCCTAATGCCCACCACCTAACACCTTACCTCTAGCTCCTAATGCCCACCAACTAACACCTTACCTCTAGCTCCTAATGCCCACCACCTAACACCCCACCTCTAGCTCCTAATGCCCACCATCTAATACCTTACCTCTAGCTCCTATACCCACCATCTAACACCTTACCTCTAGCTCCTAATGCCCACCACCTAACACCTTACCTCTAGCTCCTAATGCCCACCACCTAACACCTTACCTCTAGCTCCTAATGCCCACCACCTAACACCTTACCTCTAGCTCCTAATGCCCACCACCTAACTCCTTACCTCTAGCTCCTAATGTCTTCACTCTAGCTCCTTATAACATTTTTATGATCCTCAGCCTGTCCAGGCGATGCAGTGTTGCAGTCTGGCTCGATCACTGTACAACGTGGAGCATCCCTGAAACTGAACTGCACCTTTAATGAGACTCTTCAGGAGAAGAAGCCTTCTCTCACGTGGACAAAAAGTGTTGGGAACAAAGGAGAGGTCACAATCTACCCCACGGAAAGCGCCGCGGACACGACCCGCTTTCACGTGGACAGAGAGGCATTTCAAAGTCGGGCGGACGCTGGGCTGATGATGGAAGACTTGAGGGGACGTGACTCAGGATTGTACCTGTGCCGAATCACCATACTGGAGGGCGGGGATAAAAAGGAATGCCGAACATACGGAACCTACCTGACTGTGCAAGGTAAATTCCCATCATGCCTCACTGCTAGGTAATGTCAATTATTCCCAGGCAGCTGACAGCGGGTATGTGTTGATTACAAAATGATTACTTGTAACTTTAAATGCAATTGGTGTAAGTGATACTTTAATCCTATCCTATAATCCTCTGCACAGAAGCTCTGGGAGAGGGAAAAACTAAGCGCCAATCAGGTGTGCTGCAGTACACATAGTCTGGCTAAGAGCTAGGGGAGAGGGCTGACTGAGCAGAGGGATGACTCATCACTGCGCTGCTGCTCCTTCACTGTCCAATCCCTTTCATTCATTGGATTTCAGTTCTTTCAATCATGAAGGCTTGGCATCACATGCGAACTAATGATGACTGACATCCACTCATCAAGGCATTTTGATATTTGCACAACGAGGGGGGGGGGTATCACCGCTTGTATCAGGGCTGAGGGCTCTTGAGACGAGTGCTAAGTCAGGGTGCTGTGATGTTTTCTGGAAGCTGTGTACAGCCCCCTGCCGGCCCCTCCCACCAGCCGTGATCTTCCTGCATTGAACATAGAAGCTCAGAGATCCAGTGATGATGTCATTAGGGTTAAAATAATGCATGTCATGAAAACAGAATGGGTGTCATTAGCATTCTGATGAGGGAGGAACCAGGGAAGGCAAATATATAAGCAGATTCAACTTCGGCTTTAAGGACTGCTGAGACCTGCAGAGAGTCTGCTGCTTCCAGTCAGGTCAGGGGCTGACCTATAGAGTTGCAATGAGCAAGAAAAGAGCATCAAAGTCATATTATTGGGCAAGCATATATAATGAATAAACATGGCCGGGTCCCCATCAACGTATATACTTACCAACTATATATCAGGTGAAGATATTAAAAATGAGATTATTTACATTTACCATCTCCACATGTGCAGTATATCTATATATGTGGACAGGGTCCATCTACGACCATATTTTGTACACAGTATATCTATATATGTGGATAGGGTCCATACATGACCATATGTTACATACTGTATATCATATATAAGAAATATATAAAGTCTCTGGCTTCCTATGTGGGATTGTCTGTGGTCGTCCTCTGGTAATTAATATTGGGCTCTATGTGTTATAAGAGCACACATCCTCATCCTCAGAGGAACTGTATCCTCTGACTTCCTGTTCCTCATGTTCATCGCACACAGATGATACACAAAGAGATTATTTGGGTTCCTGTCCGATGGAACGCTGTGTGCATGGGGCCGGGAATGGCTTCAACCCAGAAGATCTGCAGTGACAGCCAGGCAACTGGCATTGTTAGAAGGAAAGGCCAACAACGGAGGGACCCTGTTCCTCTCAGGACTGGTTTCCTTTAAAGAGAACCTGTCTCCTGAATTCACAAAGTAACAATGGAAGTAATGGCAGTAAACAGGAACAGGAAGTAGTAGCGGTAAACAGGAACAGGAAGTAGTAGCATTAAAAACCTCACAGGGATTCACAGCCCATGCTCACTTTGTCTGGACGCGTTCTGTAATGGGTGTGAAAGTCAGTGTATTGTGATGCTTCCATAGATGATTGATATTAGGGTGTCATTATTAATGAATGGGCGCTTCCATTATTTTCAGGGACTCTGTACGACACGCTGATCGCCTGCTGCCCCTTAGGAGTTTTTATCGCCGCCCTGCTGGTCCTGCACGGTATGGTGTATAAGAAATGGCGGGAGTACAAGACACTTACGGGCGCCGCGGCAGAGAAGAGGACGTGGAGAATACGAATACCCAAGTTCAGCTTGGATGTCTCTGAACTTTTCTCTGCTCTCTGATGCTGCTCCGCGGCAGGCAGAATATGGATCCACCACTGGAATCAAACTGCATAAAAAGCATTGGCGTGTATTAAAGGACCTCTCCCCTTTACCCGTCCTCTGCCTGTCATGTGTCTGATCTAAGAAAGAACCTCATTATAAAGTAATACATTCCAGCCGGGGAGGACACAATTTTCCACTCTTACATGGTCAGATCTTTCCAATGATTTCTCTTTTACCGCATGATGTTGGGCTGGCAGCCGTGCCTCTTCTTGATGTCTTCTAGAAAGATTAATAATTGGAAGACACCTCACAAACTACCAAAACATTAAATTGTAAGATCCTCAGGGGCGGGGACTGATGCAACTGTACAGTATGTAAAGTGCTGTGTAAAAATAGAAATAATGTGATACACTGAGTGGCCAGATTATTATGACCACCCCATCAGTACTTAGTTGGGCCGCCTCGTGACTCCACGAGATGATGAAAGGTGATGCGAGGAATCTGACACGGCACTGTTGCCCTTCTGTTGTCTTGTACCAGTCTTGCCCCTCCCCCGTTCTGCCCTAACATTGACTAGTCGCTGACGGCCAAAATTCGCACGTTCACACCCAGATTTTCGGCTGACAGTCCGGTCTTTAAACACTTTAACAATGAGCCCCTCTTGAACATTTAACGAATTCTGCTGTTTTGCTGATACTCGCTCCATGGCTCAGAGCGGCAACAATCATCCCACGTTCAAAGGCTGTTACATCGCGTTGTTTCCCCGTATCTTCAGAAACAAATCACTTCTACTGTCGTGGTAAACAACTCGCTTCCCTATTTATAATGGTCTGGCCCTCTAGCAACTTCAGCGTGAAATTATAGCTAATTTACCTACAAACGTCAAGTGGTCATAATAATCTGGCCCCTCAGTGTATTTCTGCACCATGGGTGACTTTTAGCTCTATAAAGGGTTGGCATTGGACAGATCTAAAGTTACTGACAGCAGGGCTGTGGCTCTGTACTCAAGTAAAGCTCACGCATGCCCTTGCTCTTTGTGCGGAAGCAGCGGTCTCTCTGTCGAGGTCCAGCATGCCCCCCACTGAGTCACAGCCAGAGCTCTACAAACAGCAGGATTGGAAAGTTGTAGCTCTGACTCAGCAGGGGGTACATTGGACCTCTACAGAGAGACCGTTGCTTCTGCACAAAGGGAAATGGTGCGTGAGCTTTACCAGCCCTGCTGTCAGTAGCTGCCACACGGAGAGCAAGGGCCCTTCTCTGCAGCATGCTGCCAGGGGACAGGCTTCTCTACTCAGGCCGTGGCTGCTTTTGCGAGGAAACAAGCTGTAAGGGCTTGCACACCGTTTGGTTTGATGCGCCTGAAATGCATTTAGATTGAAGGTTCCATTGGGCATTAAAGTAATGATATAAATGATACAATTATTATATATTATATAAACACCCCCGGACAGGACTATTGCTTATCCATCTGTTTGGTTTTCACATTTTCAGTCTTCAGTATTATTTTATATAAATGTAAACTTGTTACAATGTTTTATATCTATAAAGTTACAATTGTTCTTCTTTTACCAATTCCTTTTTTGTTGCATTAGAATATCGAAATGAAGTTTTAAATGTATTTCATGTTTATGTGTCTTGTTATTTTAAATTAAAATATTCTTCCACCTTATCCCGGGTAATTCCTGTATCTAATTATCATATATATAAGTTGTGTCCTCTATAATATATTCCTGGGTGTTACATAACTTCCTCTTGGCAGCATAACGCATATATACTATATTGCCAAAAGTATTAGGCCCCTCCCCCTCCAAATCATTGGATTCAGGTGTTCTGTGAAATTTCCTGGCTACAAAATATTCCGCGGTCACCTGTTAGCGGTATTATAACAAAGTGGAAGCAACTGGGAACAACAGCAACTCAGCCAGGAAGTGGTAGGCCACGTCACATGACAGAGCGGGGTCAGTGCGCGATGAAGCGCACAGTGCACAGAAGTCGCCAACTGTCTGCAGAGTCAATAGCTACAGACCTCCAAACTTCATGTGGCCTTCAGATTGGCACAACAACAGCGTGTAGAGAGCTTCATGGAATGGATTTCCATGGTTGAGCAGCTGCATCCAAGCCTTACATCACCAAGTGCAATGCAAAGCGTGGGATGCCGTGGTGTAAAGCACGCCGCCACTGGACTCTAGAGAAGTGGAGACGTGTTCTCTGGAGT
>NW_017308191.1:217898-223172 GCF_000935625.1 Nanorana parkeri | reverse complement strand
CACAGTCTTAATATATGTGTCTATGGGGCTCCACTGTTGTGTTCTGGGAGCGTGCTCACTGAGCCTTCCCAGAACACTGACCGAGCTGTCACAGACTACGATCGGGAGACGGCGGGACAGGCTCCCAACCATTTGACTGCACTGACAGCCAATCCCATGATCCGGACTCCACTTCCCAATGTTAAGATCCAGTTAAAGGTCTGGTGGGAGGTGGTGGCAAGGAGTTATAGTCTCAACAGCCATTCTCAACCAAGGTTCCATGGAACCCTAGGGTTCCTCTAGGGCAGGGGTAGTCAAACTTTGGCCCTCTAGCTGTTATGTAACTACAAGGCCCATAAGGCATTTTTAAGACTCTGACAGCTAACAACATGACTCCAAGAGGCAGATGCATGATGGAATTGTTTGTTTCACTATAGCCAGAGGGCCGAAGTTTCGCTATCACTTCCCTAGGGGGTTCCTTGAGCTGTGGTTGATTGACCTCCTATTTGATGATGCCTGGATAGTTCAGGGTCCTACACCACCTGGACCAGCCAGCAACATGACACCCATTATCTTTTTAGCTGTCTGTAAGGGTGGCATGGGTTCTACTGATCACCAATGTAAGGATGAGTTGGTTTCAGCAGGGGTTCCTGGAGGCCTGAAAATGATTTCAATGGTTCCTCTGTAGTAAGAAGGTTGAGAAAGGCTGATTTATAATTGGCCTTCAAGGTCTTGTGTTTTTCCCCATCCTGTTCCCGTGTGACTATATATATTATTTATTATAGGTATTTATATACTTTAGTGCCGGCAATTTTACACAGCGGCTTTACATGCACATCAGTCTCTGCCCCCAAGGAGCTTACAATCCAAGGTCCCTATATCACATGCAAGGCTGATTTAGACAGGAGCCCATTAAACTACCAGCATGTCTTTGGAGTGTGGGAGGAAACCCACACAAGCACAGGGAGAACATGCAACCTCCTTGCAGATAGTGACCTGGCCGGTATTCAAACCAGGGACCCCCCAGTGCTGCAAGGCAGAAACACTAACCACTACACCTCTGTGCTGATATATATACATATATATATTCAGGAATATGATAGAAAAGGCTTGTTGCACTCCTTACCGGAAAGTCCCGTGATCAGGGAAGGGTGCTTGGAATGACACACTTGGAGATTGATAAGTTACCACGCTGGCACTTCAACAGGTCTCACCTAGACATGCATCCATAATAAAGGGTGTGCCCAGACTTTATCCTGACTTGGATTCTTCTTCAACGTTGACAGCAAGTCAAAGATGGATTATGAGTCCAATTAGAAGCGTGGGTGAATATATATATCATATGAGAAATGTCACCAGCACACCGAGTTCCTTCAAGGATAATCGATTGTGGATTTATTGAAAACTCATGTCAAAAACACAAGCGCTTTCGGGGGCTGCACAGGAGCCCTTCATCATTCATTGCAATGACTATGCAATGACTGATGAAGGGACCCTGTGCGGCCCCGAAAGCACTTGTGTTTTTGAAATGAGTTTTCAATAAATCCAGTAGAACTCTGTATATTCATATAAAATGTATGTAAAGCCAAAACTTTTTTTTGGGTGGAGTGTGGAAGGGTTAGACTTTGATTTTCACTCATCCTCATAGTTAGAGCCGACGTGTGACAATGAAACTGTCACATGTCGCCTCAATAGATCGGGAAGTGAAGGAACACATACCGTCGCTCGCTCACTTCTCGATCTATCCCTGCAGAGAGCCGTGACTGTCACTCACGGCTCATAAATAGCCTCTAGGGGGCGCACCTACAAATCTGAATTATGCCGTCCATGAATGAATGGCTCTAGATCCTGCAGTTTGAAGCTCTTTATTTAGAAAAGTAAAGCTGTGTACACATGAATAAAGTTTTTTGGTTCGGCCGAAAAATCTGATTCCTCCATGTGACAACTCTCCACATATCTCCATTGTATTCTGACAACGCTGCTTCCAATTCCTCCCAGAGGTGTTCAGAAGGGTTGAGAGCCACATGAGTTCCTCCACTCCAAACTCATCAAACCTTGTCTTTATAGAGCCGGCTTTGTACACAGGGTACAGTCATGGCCGGACAGAAAACGGCCTTCACCAAACTGTTACCACAAGCACACAGCTGTTTAATAAGGCTTTGTGTCCAGTAGTGTTAACAGAGCCTTCAGGGCCGGTGCATAGCTATGCGACACCCCGAATTGCCGCGCGGTCAGGAGTCGTATAGGTGTGCCCGCTGTGGGTGCCATTATTTTCCAATGGCACCCCAGTCGCACCGGGTGGATCGCGCAGTTTCCCGCAGCCGCGTGTCATGTATCGCAGAAAAAAGGTACTTGTGCCGCAGCCGGGTGTCGCATAGGTTTGCACCGGCCCTTAATGGAAAGATCTAAGCTCGAACATTTGGAGGGGTCTCCATATACTTTTGGTCACACTACTACTGGTGTAATGAATGCCTACCTATACAGCTCGGCTATTTTACTCTGCTGCCATAGAGATCTGCCTACGCACATATGGAGGATCCTTGCGAGTGTCCTGATTTTGTTCCTTGTTATCAATAGGTGTTGTGGCAGAACAAGCTCTAACTTGGAGAACTGTAACTGGAAATACGAGACTAAACTGGGTCGCTCAAGCAGCATCCACCTCCGCCCAGCGCATGCCAAAACCTTCATTGTACTAGTCATAGACCTCCGTACAGCCCTGGTGATTCCAGCAGTGGGGGCAAGAAATGGCGATAGGTAAGGTATTGGTGACCCACCACCTCTCCCACTTGGTTGAAACTGGTCAATAGGCCGTAGAACTTTAAGAACCTAGGAAAGGAAGTCTTTCTAGGCTACCTATAATTGAAAGAACTATGAGGTGAGTGATTTTCACTCAACCTCAAAGTTCAAACCCACGTGTGACAATTAAACTGTCACATGTCGGCTCAATAGATTGGGAAGTGAGCGAATACATACCGTTGCTCGCTCACTCCTCAATCATCTCCCTGCAGGGAGCGGTGACTGTCACTCACGGCTTCCTGCAGGGATTTCCGCTCTCCCCTGTCCGATCCTCCAGCGCTGACTGGCGGAAAGGACGGGGGAGGGGGCGGGCACAGCTGGCTCTGCCTCTAGATAGGCAGAGCCAGCTGTCAATCACGCAGCTGGGTGGATCTCAACAGTAATGTCGGGATCCATCCCGTCTGCGGCGGTCTCAGTACACCGTGAGCTGTAGCTCCCTATATACTGAGCTTTGGGTGAGGGGAGGACGCTAGTTTGTGTAATCCCATGACCCTTAGGAGAACTATGGGGAAAAGCCCTGACCCCATAGTTCTCTTTTAAGTATTTTCTGTAGGGTTGCACAGATACCAAGTACAGTACTCGGTACAAGTACGAGTACAAGTACCGATACTTTTGAGCTCCAAGACTACACTAGAGAAATATTAAAAAATTAGGAGGCAGCTGTCATTTGTAAGGAGCACACGGAGCTCCCGGGATTTGTACATCTCTGTTTTAATGTACGATTTTGTTTTTATACATATAAATAAAGGAATGCACAGATACCAGTTTTGCGAGTACGAGTACTGATACATTTTTGTTTATTGTCATGTGACAGTTTTTCTAAAACAATACAGACTAATGATTTCAGGACAGTGGTGGAGCGCCAGAGCCAGGTCCCAGCTGCCACCCTGGTAGTTCTCCTGAAAATGCCAAGTATCTGCGCTGGTACTCGAAAAGTATTTGTGCATCCCTAATTTTCTGCTAATAATATTACTGAATTCTCCACAATTGTTATTTATAAACTGATATATAAACCAGCGTGCAATTTACTGTATGTTGCGAAGCAATACAAGGCAACAGATCAAAGCAATCAGTGAACTGCTGGTGCCATCGTGTAAACACAGCAGCTGTGCTAAAATTAGAAAGTCCTCCCGTAGAACCTCCATGTTGGGTTTGTAATGCTATCCAGGGATCTTCCAGAGAGACTTGCTCTTATGTGCTGTCCCGGTGACAGCAGCAACACTGACGGAAATGAAAATAATTTCCTGAAGTAGAGTAGGGGAAGGCTAGAATCACCGTCCGATTTTTATTTCTAAGCACAAACACCCTCTCCTTCCTGACATATGTCATCTGTACCACCATAAATAATAGACCGTCCTATTAAAGAATACTTTATATCTTCCAGAGACAATTTGGAGGAACACACATGTGCAGAAAAATGACAAAAAGAAAACATGCCAAGCTCCCTGAGAAAATCGGCCATACGTAAACCAGCAAATACAAATGTTCAGATGGCCACTGAGCTGGATGACCCGGGTCCAGGATCAAAAAATGAAGCGCAGAACTCCCTTAGCCCTGAAGCGCACGGCTAAGGGAGTTATTTCTTAGACCACTGGGTTATGCTGCTACCTTCAGGTGAGTGGACACTGGCAAATCAATCAAAGCTGCAGGATGGCCCCACATAACCACTCCCAGCATGCCTCAGTTTTTTGGTAGTGTGCTTATGTGATGGACGGCCTGGATTCTTCAAGGAAGTTTCACTAATGCCGCTCTAAGCCATTGCAGTGCCCCCAGCAGTTATGCGGATTGGTTTTCTCCTCAGCAGAGCCTTCGCAGACCATACCCAGACCTCGCCGGAGGGAGATGTGGGGCTGACCTGTAATGTGCTTTACAATAGACCCTGCATCGGAAACCTGTGAGTGGTTAGCCACAGGGTGCTCTACGGGTCTAGGGCCAGGATCCGTAGGGAACCCTGACCCTGTGGTCTGCAAATGGGGCATTGATGAAGTCTTGTCCGTCCTGAATACCCCCCTGAGGGAGTAGGCCCACCTGGATGGCAAAGACTGCATCCCATGTCCCATTTAAAGACCACTGTGCATCGTGGTGAGGACCAAAATCCCTTCAGGTAAGCTGCTGCTATACCCCCCCCCCCCGGTGCCCAGGTGACATCTTTATTCCCACACAGAGGTAATGCTGAGGTTCTGGTTGCACTTAAAAAGCACTGTCACTTTAAAGGTTTTAAAATGATGTGCCATCCATCTCCCATTGCAGTCTATGGGCAAGTTACTGCGCCAGCTCAGCTCCTCACCTCTGTACTGTGCCTGCTGTTCTGGGTGGGCTTTGGCCGCCACATATGCTGCTGCCCCTGCTACACTCAGCCTCTGGAAGCCACACCGCCACCACCACTGCCTCTCTCCTTGGCTGGCTCCGTCCTCCCCCTGGGCCTGCCTCTCACCTCGCTGGCTCCATCCACCCCCTGCGACTACCTCTCTCCTCGGTTCCTCTGTCCCCCGCCCCCCC
>NW_017308191.1:131083-217773 GCF_000935625.1 Nanorana parkeri | reverse complement strand
CCCCCCCCCCTTCCCCATGTGATAGCATATTAGTGGTGACATTTGTTGTGACATTAGGGGTCTATTAGCCTGCTGATGTCACCCTTACCGTCCATTGAAGCTAATCAACTGCACATTATCCTTCATCAGCTTCTGCTCCGGCCTCTCTGTGTGTGGCCCTGTCAGCCACCCCGAGGGTTCCACAAAAGTCACAGTGCCGACCCCAATTCCATCACCTACACAGAGGATACAAATTATATCATTTTCAGCAATAGCAGCTTGAAGCGTGCTCAGAGAAGAGTGCACAATGTATCTTCTACAACATCTATCTATTTTATTATTACAGGTATTTACAAAACGCATACATACGAGGGCCAATTCACCCACCAGCATGTAGTGTGGGAGGAAACCTACCAAGCACAGGGAGAACATGCAAACTCCATGCAGATAGTGACCTGGCCGGGATTTGAAATGGGAACCCCCAGTGTTGCAAGGCAGAAGTATTAACCACTACACCACTGTGTTCTCTCTCTCTCTCTCTCTCTCTCTCTCTCTCTATCTATCTATCTATCTATCTATCTATCTATCTAATCTATCTGTAGTAATATGCAGGGTATACATTTCTATGTATAGATAATCACATGCATCCTATATATTCCGGGGAAGTCATCCTGGGATTCTATAACAGCGTTATTCACAGAAGGGTGAAGTGAACAATCTAGGACAACATAGCTGAGTTGGAGAAATTCTCCCATTCAGCTCACTTTTCAGGTCAGTCATGTTGTCCTAGATCAGTGATGGCGAACCTTGGCACTCCAGCTGTTTTGGAACTACAAGTCCCATAAGGTATTGCGAGGCTCTGACAGCCACAGACATAACTCCCAGAGGCAGATGCATGTTGGGATTTGTAGTTTTGGCACAGCTGGAGTGCCAAGGTTTGCCACCACTGTCCTAGATTGTTCCCTTCTCCTGAATAACCTGACAGAAGTGCACATGAATTCATTTTCACTTTCAGTTATAACACACGGAGACGGAGGATCAGTCGGGGTGGAAGAAGAAGATCCTGAGGGTTATAATGGGGGACCCTGTGCTGGGATGGATGCCGTGTGTCCTCCTCCTGCTCCTCCGTCACACATGTGAGTGATGACATTTTATACTTTTATTCTACACGATATTCCTGGAGAGACATTTCCTCTGCACCCCTCCCCCTCCTCTCCCCCCCCCCTCGCTCTTCCTTTATTCTCTCTGCATTCTCTTCTCCTTTGTCCGGATTCTTTCATGTTCTCTTCTCAGGTGAAGCCGCCGTTGCCGTTGTTTGTTTTTAGATTTAGTTGTGGTGTGATATTTGTTTACCGATGTTGTAAAGTATACATTGTACAAGCCGGACTACACCCTGCTCTGGCCACCAGCCAGCTCCATTGCTGCACATGATATACATTGTATCTACTGTGTAAGAGCTGGAAAGGGGGGATGGGTGGGTGGGGGAGCAACCTCAGCACTCCGGCTGTGGTGAAACTACAAATCCCAGCATGCACGTGGCTGCCATGGTCTTGCAATGCCCCCATAAGAGGCTGCTCACCCCTGTGCTAGAAAGTACATGTAAACCCGAATAGGGTGATATTTAGGGGGTTACCAAAGTTGCCGAAGGCAGCCGAGTGAATAACCCACCCGAAGGGAAGTGAGCTGAACTACGTTTGGCTATTCACTCCGGCTCAGTGCGGCTGATTTCAGCTGTACATCGGCTGCACTTCGGTCAGGTAAACATGCTCTGTATATTCGGCTGAGCAGAAGTGCAGAAGGACTTCGGCTAAGCCGATCCAACATCTGGATCGGCTGAGCCGAACCTCCGGCAGGTCACTCGCTGCCATTCGCCCCATATTCTGATAGGGGGCGAACGGTAGTGAGTGAAAAGTCGAATGTCGACGAGCGGCATTCGGCTCAGCTATCCTGCTCGGTACCCAGCCCCGAACAGGATAGCTCGCTTCTACCGGACCCTTTTTTCGGCGGATTTTGCGTGATTTTGCTTTTTTTCTATGGAGCCTGACGGAGAAGGTCGCGCTACCGTCGCTGGATCGTCGCTGGAACGTCGCCCCGAAAGTCGCGCTATTAACGCGCAGGTACGCTCCTCTGCTCTTTCATTGTCCAATCCGCTTGCAGCAGGTGGGGCTGTGACCCCGCCCTCCCTGGACTCTGCTGTCAGGAAGCAGATAAGACACCTCAGATTGCAATGCCTGTCAATCTTTAACCAACGTCTGATCTTTGTATCCGTCCTGAATGATTGTTATATAATGTGTCCAATCGCTGATAACAAAAGTCTATAAAGTCGTATCAAAGTCCAAAGGTTTTCAATCTATTTCATATGCTGATGAAATCTCTTACAATGGACCCTATTGATGTATAAAGGTTTTAGCTTCCTGTAGGATCATCTGCTCCCCGGAGCTCTGGGCCCGATATGCTGGTTTAGGGACACGTTTGGACTTGACAATTGACCGATTTTGTGATTTGTGATGGACATGGAACTGCAAGTGACATTATAAATACTAAACGCAAACCCAACTCCAACACTCCAACTCTGACGTCTTATATATATTGTAATGTTGGGGAGCTCACAGAGCACTTGCACAGGGTTTTTCCATTAACCAAAAGTCTTTTTTATTCTTTCACAAGGCAAACAATAAAGGAAGTCCAACATATAACATCTATTGGCTCACCAATCCTTGAGTTGTCCCACACATTCACAGTGTCCCAGTCCTTTAACAGTTGTCAGTTGCAGCACTGCTGCTCCGGCCTCAATCCTTAGGGCCACTGTCTGGTTCCTCCAGACAACCTTGATAACGTTCCAACCCGTACAATAGGCTCCACAAACCTGCAGCTCCCTGCTGCACTGGCCTCCATGCTGACTCCTGAGTAGGGTTCTTCTGTCTCCCAGGTGGGGCCCTGAACACATTCCAGCACCCTCTTCATGAGGGATGTACACAGGTGCACAATCAGGTGCTGGTCGCTACTAACCCACGGACCCAGGACTGGATATTTCGTCCCACCCAGAGCTCTAAGAAATCTCCTGGCTCCAGGATCCCAACTAGGGATCCCAACTATAGGACCAACTATATATATATACTATAGGACCAACTATATATATCATAACTTTATTAAAGATAACGCCACCAAATAAATAACTAGTGCTTGGCTAGAAAAGCCCAAGCACTCCAATCAGAATAAAAGAGTAATTCATTTTCAAAATGTCCCCTACAAGCCAGGCACCCCCCCACCACGGCCATTTCAATAAAGTTTTGTAAAGCAAGGCTGAAAATTTCAATAACAACATCAGAGAGGTGAACGGCATCATTTCTGTAAAGACCGTGAATACCACCCTCCAGATCCACATGCCTATAAGGCGTAACTAGAAACTTCAGGGCCCCGGTGCAAGAAACCATGAAGGGCCCCCCCCACCGCCTTTTGAAGGAGCTGCGGTGAGTTGGCCTGCTCAGGCCAGCCACCGATAAACATTTAGAAAGAACTCCATTAAACTGAAATTGGGAGAGAGCTGAACCATCTAAATGAACGAAAAAATTGGCCTAAGACACAAAAAGGTACCAACATTACTTACTGGGCAAAGAAAAGAACCTGGCAAAGCATGTAACGTAACCCAGGATCCCTTTCCCGGCTGATCAGTCTAAAGGTGCCCATACACTGTACATTTATCGTACGCGAATCGCGGGAAATCCCGCGATCGTACGATAATCGTACAGTGTATGGAAGGCGTGCAACCGTTTCTACTGTACTGTCGCACGTCTTCCGTCGAACAAGCAGGCTTGAAAACCTGCCGAGAATCGTACGATTCTCGGCGGGTTAGTGGCCTGCTTGTTCGACAACTGCCGAACGGGCCGGTGTGCGCACGCGCAAACTGCCCATTTGCAATGATCGGAAGCCCGCCCCTCACTGCGGTCATTGGAAGCCCACCCCTCAGCGGGGCGGGCTTTTCGATGATCGCAAGTACGATCTGCCTGTCCAAGATGGGCAGATCGTACGAGCTTTTAATAAGCTTACGACCATCGCAAGACAAAAGTCTTGCAATGGTCGTAAGGTGTATGGGCACCTTTAGGTGTTCGAATCAAAATATTCAAAGAATTCCCCCGAAATTGTGACATCAGAAAATTGCAAGCCTTGCAAGATTTCAGAAATGCTGCAAAAAAGGCTAAAACAAAAGCCGTGCCAAAAAGAATCAATTCATAATGAGAAAAACAAAGAGAACCTGCAGCCACACACTGCTTAGACAACACATCCAGAGTAATTGGCCTCCTGCCATCCGGAGTAACAGTATTCTTCCTGTAACCTTTCAACACTTGCCTAACAGAAAAGTAACTGTTATAAGCAGGAAAGTTAAAAAGTTTCAGAAAGAAAGAAACACCTGCTAATGACTTGACTATGTGAGAATAAGAATAACATTGACCAATGAGGAGACAGAGAAAAGAAAGAACGAAAGCTTCAGAAGAATGGATAAAGTGAAAACCAGAAGAACACAAAAACTGACACCGATTTCTCCATGCAAAAGAATACTGCTGCCAGGGAGAGCGAGCTACAGAGTTCTTTATACAGGGTGACCGACGGACATTTTTAGAACAGGTAGTACACAGTAAAGCCCCGTTCACA
Organism: Nanorana parkeri; assembly: GCF_000935625.1. NCBI lineage: Eukaryota > Metazoa > Chordata > Amphibia > Anura > Dicroglossidae > Nanorana > Nanorana parkeri. The sequence goes on along the minus strand of NW_017308191.1, from coordinate 213,144 downwards.
TGTAGCGACTTATCGCGCGATTTCCGCCGTGATATCGCGCATTTTTGCCGCGCGATATCGCGAGAAGTCGCCGGCTAATGATAGTCAATGGAGCTGTCTTAGCTCCATGTCGCGTGTCGCTCGTCGCGGTCGCAAGTCGCTTCTACCGGACCCTTTTTTCGGCGGATTTTGCGTGATTTTGCTTTTTTTCTATGGAGCCCGACGGAGAAGGTCGCGCTACCGTCGCTGGATCGTCGCTGGAACGTCGCCCCGAAAGTCGCGCTATCCCGGCCGCTGCAAAGGTATGTCGCTACATGTGAATGGGGCCTAAGTGGTGATGGGAGGGGGACGAGCTAGGCCCCCCCCCCACTGGAATGCAAATTCAGTCACAAAGAAGCAGTGGACATTACATTTTCACAATAATATTTTTTTCACATATATGACACATGTTCTTTGATACTTCCTGGATCTGCCGCTTCACTTCCTCCCCAGAGCCTTCAATGCCATAGACTTCAATGCTCCTCTCTCTATTCAAATACGCTTTATTGGCAGGACCAAATACAATTTAGCATTGCCAAAGCATATGGGGATTTTTTATGGGATGGATGGGTGGCATCCGGATACATTGTTCAGGGGTAAGGGATAATATAAAGGGGGATGGGGGGGAGGGGTGAGTCCATGTTGGGGATTTATAAGTCCAGGATCTCTCATGTTCCTCAGTCAGTGACATTCTCGTCTCTCTTTGACATTCTGTGACATATCTCTCTCTTCCCCCTCTCTCCCTCTCCTCTCTCTCTGTCTATCTATCTATCTATCTATCTATCTATCTATCTATCTATCTATCTATCTATCTATCTATCTATCTATCTATCTATCTCTCTCCTCTCTCTCTCTCTCTGACGTTCTGTGACATATCTCTCTCTCTCTTTCTCTCTCTCATTTTTAAACTAAACTGGCTGGAGTTGAGCTCTGAGATCCAGGATCTTGGCCTCATCATTGATTGGGAACCAACAATTGTCAGGCATGCTAATGCCTCACCAAGTATTGGAAGCCACGATGAAAGGCCCAGAGCTTGCAGCTTCAAGAATGTAAATAAGCTGGCACTCAAAATAACCCTCCAATATACAGTATACTTTCATGATGAGTCGAGTCACACAGAAAACTGATATAGCTTATGTGTTTCAGCCCAGCTCACAGCTGTGACTAAGACCCTTCTGGGCTGAAACACATGAACTATATGTGTTTTATGGGTGACTTGACTCATCATTAAAGTATACTGTATATTGGAGGGTTATTTTGAGTGCCAGCTTATTTACAATAAGATCTTGGAGGATTATTTAAAATGCCGTCTTGGATTCAGTTTGGAGAAAGAACTGTGGTCGAGCACCATCAAAGTGTAGTCGGGGCTGGATGGGGGTCAGAGCATCCATTGTTTCAGTGGTAGCACTCATACACAGTATGCACCCTCATTTCACATGAATTCCCTTGTCTTCTTACAGGTCTTGGACTGGAGGTGACTGCTCCTTCTGCTCAGGTTGCTTCGTTCCATTCTCCAGCTCTTTTGCCATGTACTTTCAGCATTGCAGCTCCTTCAATAAACCCGCAGTACTTGGCGATAATCTGGTATTATGGAAATGAAAAACCGGTGAGGTTTGACAACAAGAACAAAGCGGACAAACAGAGGCTTTCTGTTGATGAGCAGGAGGCCAGAAAGGGAAACGCATCACTGACCATCCACAACGTGACAATCGCTGATCAGGGGACCTACAAGTGTTTGGTCATCTACAGTCCAAACCGGCAACAAAGGGAGATCAAGCTGGATGTTCACGGTAAGAGTATAAATTGTAGACATGCCGTGCTAACCAATTGTCATTGGAATACCAGCCAACACTAGTTAGTTGTGGATAGCCTAGGAAAAGGTTATGTCTCAGAAGGGCCGGATTCCTATCAAAGAAGCACTGGCTGCATAACCAACATTCTGCTGCTAGGATCACCACTCTTAAAGTGTGTTTATGGACAAAACATTTTTTTGCTAGTTTTGGATAGAGTGGAGAGGGAGTGGATGGGAAGTATGGGGTAAGCTCTGTGAATTACTCTATGAATAGCTTCCCCGTTTCCCTTGTTCGAAGTGCATCGTCCATATACTTCCATGAAGAATCCACTAGTGACTGGTGATGGAATCATTGGCTGCCTTGAGAATGAACTGTAGAAATACATAGAGAATGTCCTTAAAATGTTGTTATTTTCTCTTACAGCTTCACCAGAGGTCAGGATACAAAGAAAAGCTCTTCGTAAAGATGCGAAAAACCCTCTTTATTGCTCCATCTCGAGCTTCTTCCCTCGAGAGCTCAGAGTCACCTGGCTGCGGAATAATGTTCCAATCCCCAAGGGATCTGAAATGGCGGCTTATCAAATAAATGCTGATGGGACATACAGAGTGAACAGCTCAGTAGTCCTCACTCCTGCTCAGATCCAGGATCATCCGTCCATAACCTGTCGGGTGGAACATGTGTCTCTACAAGGGCCCATCCAAGATGCTTTCACGGTGCAATATGGCGGTAAGCATGACTTTCTGGTCATTATCACGACATAGGGGATAGGGGAGGAGGGGAGATATGACGTAGTCTATGACATTTGCCAAAATGTTGACAACCCTTTCTAAGCCACTTCCTGGAAAAAACATGGGTTTGTAATATGAATTGTTTTACGTTGGACCTGAAAATATGCTCTTATGCAGAATGGGAAAAGTAAACCAGGCCCTCTGCTTTAAACCCATACATTTAAATTTGGGTGAGGGATGATTAGTTGACCTGGTATGTAAATAATGCATGACTGTTGAGATTAGATTTGAAAATCTGCAATTTCTTCTACCAATCAGAATAAGTTGTCAGTTCCACTTCCTCCAATGGACAGTCTTCATACATGGTGCCAGGCACAGCAGAGGGAACTACTCTCTGGAGCTTTAAATAAATATTTTAACAGGAAATAGGAGTCCTTATTATTTCAAAGATAATTAAAGTGGTTCCCCTCTAAGGGTGGATCTATGATAGAAAATTCTGGCCAGACATGAGGAGCCCCTTCCTGCCTTACTTCCGTTTAATTTTCGAAAGCAACATCCATTTGTTGGCCAGGACCGGTAGTTCGGCATTATGTAAGTTTGCTGCTGTTGGGACAGGGACCAGGAGGTTAGCTGTTATGGTTAAGTTATAGGTTGAGTGTGCTGGGGTGGGAAGAGTAACATGTTGGGGTTAATTTAATTGTGAAGGGAATGTTAGGGTAAGGTTAAGTTGTAGAGGGCAGGTTGTGTTCGGCCACACCTGGAGTACACGGTCCAGTTTTGGTCGCCTGTACTAAGAAGGGATGTCCTTAAACTGGAGAGAGTCCAGCGGAGGGCAACCAAACTAATTGGGGGAATGGAGGACCAGAGCTATGAGACAAGGCTACTGAACTTAAACATGTTCACGTTGGAAGTAAGGAGATTAAGGGGGGACATGATTTTCATGTACGAGATGTTCAATGATGACAGCAACATTGGCAACAAACTCTTTAAGATTAACTCCATTACAAAGACTAGAGGCCACCGCCTAAAGTTGGTGGAGAAAAAATTCCAGCACAAGGGGCGAAGGGGGTTCTTTACAGTAAGAGCGGTTAGGGTCTGGAACTCACTGCCACCGGCAGTGATTTCAGCTAAGAGTGTAGAATTGTTCAAGAAACTTTTGGACGATTTCTTGAGGGACCGTAATTCAGGGATACCAGTATCCCTAAGAATGAGATGATGCGTGGACCTATATGGGTTGGACTTGATGGACTTATGTCTTTATTCAACCCCAAATACTATGTAACTATGTAACTATGTAACTATGTAACTATGTGTTAAGGACATTCAACCTGATTAGGCTGTTTGGGCTTCAGGCAATGGAAGGTTATGTGTTATAGCAAAGGTTCTTAATTGGGGATATCCACGTCTCTTAAGGGTCTGGGAACCAAATGATGGTCAAATTGAACTGGATCTTTGAATACATTTAAAAAAAAACAAAAAACTATTGAACCTAAAAAAGAGTGGAGAAATTGACTTGATTTGTCAGATGACAAGCGAGTAACATTGACAGTATCTGAACCTCTATTCCATGTTTTGATTGCTATAGAAAATTTACTAGTTGTAGCGAGCATGTGTATTTGTGATTTTGCTGGTTTTAAATAAATAAATCAGATAAAATCCTTATGTTTTTTTTTCTTTAGGGAGATTTTAAAATCCCTGTCAAATCTTTTTATTATTTGGGGGGATTTTTCCTTTTTTTTTTTCCTGTCCTGGAGATACAACAGGAAGTGAGGGGAAATCTCTACAAATTGACTGTTGTCAGCAGAAGAAGTGTCCCCATGGGAAGATTTACTCTTTATTCCTGTTCTGGTGACAAATGTAAAATGTTTAATTTCCTATCACTTTCTGTCATTAACAGAGAGTGAATCTCCCCAATGAGGGACTGCTATTACAACCTGACAAAGGTTCTAACTCTTACCTACACAGTCCCAAATTTTAAAGAAGGTTAAGCATTATTATTTGTTTTAGCTGACAAAAGCCCTGCACCTACCTTCTAGCACCAGTAATATATGGGTGGGATGGGATATGTGATGGGTGTCTTGCTGCACTCCTTACCGTATATAGGATGTTTCTTGAAATCCTGGTGGGTGCTCGTAGTGACTACGGACGACGTAGTGAAGATATACAAGTTTGCAAAAGGATGTCACCAGCACACAATTTAAGTGAAATAAAAAAAAGTCAATTTATTAATGGAGTACATTCCAGTACTGAAGTGATTGTACTCCATTGATAATGGACTTTTGTTGATTTCACTTAAATGGTATGCTGGTGACATCCTTTTGCAAACTTGTATAACTTCTAGCACCATGGCATTGTGGACCAAACTCGAATGCTCCTGCAGATATATGGTCAGAGACCTATTGTTTAAGAGTTAAGGTTTGGATTCCAGGGGTTAGGTTTTAGGTTTAGTATCAGATGACAAGCGCGTAACATTGACAGTATCTGAACCTCCATTCCATGAATGTGAATGTGGTTAAGGGTTAAGTGTTGGGGTCATGTTAAAGTGGAACTGTGCCCAAAACATTGTGAGCTGAAAGGCTTTTTTTCTACATACTATGTTGCTCCCGAGATAGACGCTTCTTACCTTCCACCTGGCAATCTTTTTTACACTGTACACTGAGCTGCACATGCACTCAATGTACAATGCCGGGATCGGCTGGGTGCCAGAGTTAATGAACTCCTATGCACATGTACAGAAGTTACGTAATTCCATGCTGGCCAATCAAGGCGCCCAAAGACTCCCAAGAAGCTGAAGATTGAGGAAGGTTATGGACGTCACATCATTGGGACAGAGGTGAGTATTGGTGGACTCTAGTTTCATTTTTATTCAACTCTTGTTGTCTCTGTTCTATATTTCATGTTGTAGCGTCGTGTGATATACTGTATGTTGTGTGTATTGTATTGGTGAATGTGACATTTATATAAAATACACTACAGTTTCTTTTTAACATTTTACCCCCAGTGGCTCCAAACGTGCGTCTCATTCCTACAAGGACATCAGATAAAAGTGAGCTTTTGTACATATGTGAGGCAAGAGGATTCTCTCCGGAACCGCTGTCCATTCATTGGTTGGTAAATGGGAAAACGGAAGATCTCTCCAGAGGAAGTGTGGGCGGTGTTTTCAATAAGAATATCTATTATCAGATCAATCTCAAAGAAGACAACATACCAGAACGCATCTCCTGCAGTGTTCAGCACGAGACCTTGGCCAGTCCAGTCATTGAGACCATGGAGGTCAACCAGTTCAGTAAGTCAGTCATTGCAATGTTTTAAATGTTCCACATCAAAGCTCATCAAACCCTGCTTTATATGCTGTTATATTTACAGAACCATTCACTGGAAACAACTGATCATTAGGAGAGGGGTCCACAGACTTTTCACCATGTAGAGTAGTTTCCCATAATTCATACCTCAGGAGAGAGTGGCAACTCTATGCTCCCCTTTCTGCCAGGATAGCCTTGGGTATGAGACTGCCAAGTGGTAGTGGGAGAACCGTTGTGGCATGTTCTTCACTTGGCAAACCTGGCAACATGCACATGAAGGTTGGAGCTGTGCACTCAGGCTTTAAGACATATGCTAACCCAAAATAAGTTGGTGGTCACTTTGAGGGCCAGCCAGGAGGGTCTCATATTCAAGCAAGTTCAACAGTCAAGTGGTTTGGTGAACTGACAGGCACTTATCTTCCCCTGTATACCTAGCATGTCCGGGGCATTTATGGACTTTGGTCACCTGTAATCTTGCACTGAAGACCCCCTTATAAGTAACTGCCAGAACTTGTTTTTGCATGTTAAACTGTTGAGCTGTCTCTGGTATTTCAGACTGTATAATAGTATCTTTTTTTGCATAACAATATAATAATTGGATATTTACACACAATTATATGTGTTCCTGTTTGCAGATGAATGCACACGACACTGCCATTCTGGACTGACTGCGGTCATGATAGTGTTACTTGTTGCATCACTCCTATTTATTGCCATTTCAGGCTATCTGATCATAAAGAAAAAATGTGAGTAGACTAAAATATAACAACAGTCACAAATGTTGCATTACCATAATGTACATCTTACTGTGGTAACGAGAGATTTGGTGGAGCAATCACAGAATTTTGGTGGAACAACTACAGAGGTCAAAACAGGTCAATGCCAAATGGGAACAAAATATTTTGTATGGTTTGCTTTTAAGCAACGCTTTCAGGTTACCAAAAAGTCAAAAAGAAAATCTCACTACAATAGAAGCGATATTATACTCCCCTATCCAGTGGCCCCTGTCTTCTACCATCCCTTCATTCCAGAGCTGCAATCTCCAAAAGACTCTTCTGCATTGGACAGCTGTATGCCTTGCCACATGCTAGAGATCCTTCCTCTTAGCCTTGCATCACAGCTGGGTGCTGTAGTGAAGTAAGGGTCGAAGAAAGGAGCCACAGCTCCTTGTGGGGCACACAGTAGGGTCTGGTGGTGGCTGCAGCTCTGGAACCTTATTGTTGACCTCATTGTTTCCCAACAGGGAAAATACCAGGGGTCTAAAATCCATGGGCACCTAGGCTTAAATGTTGTGGGGCTTGTAGCATTGCTATAGATCCTTCCTCTTAACCCTACATCACGGCTGTGTGCTGTAGTGGTGTATGGGTCGGAGAAAGGAGCCACAGCAAATGTTGGGGGACACAGAAGGGTCTGGTGGTGGCTGCAGCTCTGGAACCTCATTTTGTCCCAACAGGGATAATACTAGGGATCTAAAATCCCTGGGCACCTAGGCCTAAATGTTGTGGGGCTTGTAGCATAACATAATGAAAAGCTGGCAAACCTCTTTCTCTCCCTTGTTTCCTACTCTCAGCCCCATTTACCTTTCCTCACTTTGGTCCCTTTCCAATTTCCAGTTGCAATCTCTTAACATTTAGCGATTAGCAATCTGGCCCTTGGCTGACAGTGGTCCCTGACCAGAGCAGTAAGCCCCCCTAAAAGGCAACCCTTGACACCACCGTATTCTACACTATGTTTTCCTAACTAGACCATAAAGAAATAAGCAGACACATGCCAATGCCTTTCGCAGTTTCTTAAATAACCCGATCTTTAGCTCCAGTTTAGGAAGGTTAGGTTCAGAACAATTCCGAGCACACCTAGTATGTATAGCAATGAAGAAAAGGGTTTCTCTGATTGAAAAAAGAGGTGATGATGCCACAATCCGCTCCTCATCCAATCAGAGTACCCTTTGTATTCATTGATATAAATCTCTGAACGGGCATTGTGCTGAGCGAGTGATCCCCTGTGTTTTTTAGAGCAGAGGGGAAGCCGCATAGCACAGCACTATACAGGACCTGGAAGATCGATGTCAGCAATGTAATGGAGCCAACTACTACAGAGCTTTACAGGATCTGCATGGCCCTGCCGGGGATAATACATGTATTCCTCCATTGGGCAAAGTTAGACCAATGTTGGTATACATAAAAAAAACTATAGCTGGAGTTCACCTTTAATCCTCCTATTTTTGTAATGAACATGAAGACATGTGTGATCAGTAATATGTTCACAGTAGCACATTGATTTTCGGATCTTCTGATTTCTTTAGAAACAGCAGATGATATGAATTGCTTTTTTTCTTTATTTGAAATGATATTTTACAGATTTCAGGCACTTCCAGGTGAGTCCCATCCACCAAGACCAGACACGGGCTAACGATGATATGGTGACTCTGTACTGTATGGCCCTCAACTGCCCAAAAGTGGCACAGGCCACCTGGACTGTTACAGTTCAGGGCGGAGAACCAATCACAGTTCCTGACTGTCAGAAGTATAAAGATGAAGAAACTGGCCCATTACTGCACAGTGATTACACCGTGAGAACCGACCAAGTAAACAGGAATGGACTGAGCAATTATACCACCAAGCTGTCCTTTAGCCCTGAAACATCTGAATACAAGAAAATGGAACTAAAATGTAAGTTTCTCTGTGACGGAAAATCCAAGGAAAGGAGTCACACATATACTCTCATAATAAGTAAGTAAAGTTATTTCTATTATTATTGTTTTTTTTAAATTGTAAAGCGTATGGGCTAGATCTTTAGTTACCAGACCTTGGTCAAAGAAGTCTCAGTATAATCCAGAAGAATGGTGAGGACCATATTTGTTATCACTTTGGAAGTACCGGCATCTCAAAATTAGTCATTACTCAAAGAACCAGGAAATGGGACTTTTGATTTCCGCCCTTACAACCATATGAGTACACCATAGGAACACACTAATTACTTGAATAAGGTTTCCTACAAGTTGGCTTCGTCAGGACCTTAAAATATGCTATGGGTGTGGGATGATTTTTCTGTGTACTTGGATGGTATGAGCTTTCAATAAATCTGATTCTATTATGAATTGTCGGATGTGCGGCTCTACGTTGGAATTTCAGGATTTTGTTACGCCAGCATGTATATTTGGATCCTGTACCTGATTGCTGATTGATGTGACTGGTTGGGTCGGTGTTGTCTGACTTTGGGGATTGAACACTGTGAGGGGAATTTATCAAAACCGGAGCAGACAAAATCTGGAGCAGCTGTGCGTGGCAACCAATCAGCTTCTCTCTTCAGTTTGTTTAGTTAAGATTTGAAAATGAAAGAGAGAAGCTGATTGGTTGCCGTGCACAGCTGCTCCAGATTTTGTCTGCCCAGGTTTTGATAAATTCCCCTATGTATATTTTGAAATTCAATGAATATGTATGAACTATGTTATAGATATGTTTTCATAACTTTTAATAGAACAATGTTGTTTTTTTTCCTGGTATATCTGTGTTTTATATAGAATTTGTATCTAATATACTGTATTGTGTAGCGGTATAATATGCCAAAACATCCAGGCAGTATAATAAATGGAACATTTAGCTCTGTTATTACCTATCCACTAAACTGGAGATATAGGAACTTTTAACCCCTTCATGACCAGAGGTCATTAAACCCTGGATGTCCAGACCAAATTTAGCAGCGTCAGTGAGAGTCAGTTAACTTTGCAATAACTCCAGGACCTGAATGGCTTTTATTTAGTAACTAACCTGCTTGTATCTTTTATTATAAACTGGTGAATGGACAAAAAAGTTAAACAAATATTTTTCCTTATTTTTCTTAATTCACTGTACTGTAAGAGCTGTATCCAGCCGCCTTAGCTGTCAGAGTGCCTCTCACTGTTGGATGCACTGTGACAGCTGAGTTGATGGGTTTGTTTGTAAACAAACTCAGGTGATCACCCAAGTCAGTGCGGTGAACAAAAGCCCGACAGAACAGGTAGATCTCCTTCAGGACAAGAAAAAAAAGTATGTTTTTATAGTGCCCCTGTCACAATTATTACCAGTGAAGTGATCCTGCTCCACTTCTGCCTCGGCTGCAGCCAGCACTGGAATCCCTCTTTACATAGCGTCTGGTGAAGAACGTCTCTTCTATAACTCACTAATGAAATACTTTTGAATTCAACTTTTCAGAAAAGCCAGAATTTAAAGACTCTATCATAGTGTTCCTTGATGACAACAAAGATATTGTGTGTTCTATGACTCTGGAGAAATTCTACCCCAGAAATATCCTGATACAATGGAGCTACGGAGATGACCAGTACACAGATATAGAGAGCACAGAGCAGGAGATAACACATAACACTGGAGATCACACATACAAAGCTGTAAGTAAATGTAAAATCCCCGGAGAATCATTGCCGAAGTCAAGCAAAGTTCGAGTGACGTGGAAACACCTGTCTATGGATCAGCCTGACAGCCGTGAGATGTCCTTAGCAGGTATTTCCATGGACATTGGGAGGTCACTTTATAACCCTGAATGTATGTTTGCATCAGAAGATGGATATTAAATCTCATATCATTTCTTTGTGTTGCAGAAATTCCTCAACGCCCAGTAATGGAGGACATAGTTATTCCTTCGTTATTACATGGCACAGAGGCCAAGCTGCAGTGTTACATCCGGGGGTATTTCCCCAAAGATCTGAAGGTGACATGGTTGCGGAGAGAAGCAGGAAAGTCAGACTTGTATGAAGTGTCTTCCAGCGATAAATACAAGATTGCACTGATAGAGAGCACACAGCAATCTGATAAGACTTACACCTGTACCGCCTCTCTAATCCTATCCGTATCAGCCATTACACACCACAGGTCAGAGTTCATCTGCCGGGTTACACATCCCCGTCTGGAGACTCATCTGGAGAAGAGGACGGGAGAGTTCAGTGTAGAAGGTGAGAGAGGTCACACCTAACAAGATGAGCAATGAATCTTAGATGATATAATTTTTGATCACATTTCTCTCAAAAGATGACATTTCAGTGTCACATTTTGTTCAGGGACCCGAGATCAAAAATGTTTTATGTGTTGGTATTGTTGAGCTTTGCGATTGTAAACTTCATATCTGAACTGCTTGCCATCCTTCAGTAGTTTGGATGCAGCTCTTGTTGACTTGCAGTTTCCTGTTTAGTGCTTGGGCCCATAACCTGTTGGTTATGTGTTTAGATGAAGCACTGAGGTCTTGAGGATGGCTGAATTAAGTTTTACATGCTTAGGGGAAAGTGACATCAGAATACAGCATTGTGAAGGAAACATACAGATAGAAAAAAAAAGCTTCCTGTGTATCATAGAAAAGCATGCACATAGAGAGTAACATTGCACTACACTGCCATCTACAGCTCAAAAGACATATCACAGTCAGTAATACAATCAGTACATTAGAATATGCTGTTGCATTTCCAACAATATGACCAGTCTTTATATGTGGTGGCTGCATTCATTTTCTTTTTTTTTGGTGGGGCTTATTTTCCTTTTTTCACCTGGTACTCCTGCCAGTAACACACTTTCTGTCCTAGGGCCTCATTGTACTGTATCTATGGAGCAGCAGCTGTGTGTCACCCTAGAACAGGAAGTGAGTTAGGTCTGTACAACACCCCATGCCCATCTGTTGTTGCTTAGCCCTCACTCATACCTGTATTTCAGGTGTGTATGGGGATTCCTGCGTCAGGAACTTTCTAGCAGCAGGAATCCAAAATCTGCTGCTTACAAGATTCACCCATTCAAGGTAATGATCAGGTGTTGGCGGCTGCATTTGGAAGTGATGTGATACAATTATATGTGATTATGAATCAATCACTATCGCTAAATCACTGAATTGAGAAAGCTGGTTGGATGACCAGTGAAATGTCTTCAAGAAAAAAAATACAGAAAGTCCAGGTGCCTCGACTTATTTTTTTACAGATATACCAGGACCTGGATGAATGAGAACCTTCCCAGACAATCACTATTGCTGGACACATTGATCACGCCTCCAGGGAAAGTGATCTATTCCTAACTGCATGTAATTGTATCACATCATTTGAACGGGTGACAGCTGCTGCTTGTAAATAGTAGATTTGGGGTGACAGCTGCAGGAAATCTCAAGTTCCTGACCCAGGAATCTCTACAACATCCCCAGAAATGCATCTACTTTGTAGGTGTGAATGGGGGCTAATTCTCTGTCTAGTTCTTGGCTAGGGCTCAGTAAACGACAAAACTATATTGCTTTACTGCAGAAAAGGTCATGCCACCCACCTGGCTGTGTAGAACTGCCTTCATTCCTCCTGGCATGGATTCAACAAGGTGCTGGAAACATTCCTCAGAGATTTTGGTCCATGTTGACATGATAGCATCACGCAGTGGGTGCAGATTGGTCGGCTGCAAATCCATGATGAGAATCTCCCGTTCCACCACATCCCAAAGGTGCTCTATTGGATGGAGATCCGGTGATTGTGGAGGCCATTGGATTACAGGGACCTCATTATCATGTTCAAGAAACCAGTCTGAGGTGATTTTAGCTTTGTGACGTGGCACATTATCCTGCTGGAAGTAGCCATCAGAAGATGGGACCACTGAGGTCATAAAGCGATGGACATGGTCAGCATCAATACTCAGGTTGGCTGTGGCATTTAAATGATGCTCAGTTGGTTCCAAGGGGCTCAGTGTGCCAAGAAAATATCCCCCACACCAGACATGTAAACCGGCAAAAAATTAGTTTAGTTTCAGATGTTTTGTCATTTCATTTCTGGGGTCTGAAAGTCAATTCGTTTTGGCATTTGGATTCGAACGAATATGATTTTTCGTTAATTTCAGATAAGTGAAATGATAGTTATGAATGTAAATTTGTTGCAGAAAAGTGACATTAAATGTTTACTTTGTTTCTTTTTAACTTTTGACACTTCACAGAAACAAGGAAAAAAAAAAACAGTGCAGGTTTCCCCCGTCAATTCATACCAGACCCTTTAGGTCCCACAAAATTATTCCAACCTCAGCTGACAAATTAAAAAAAACCAAAAAACTCCAATACTGCAATGTTTACATCGGGCAGTGGGCAAGAAATAAACAAAGGCTGCTATTGGGTATTTAAAATTGAAATAGCCAGTAGCAGGCTGGCTAATGCACCCACCCCCACTGCCTGATGTCAGTCACAGAGTGGACCTGAGAGAGAACTTTCCCTCTCAGGTCTGCTCCTCTGCTGATTGACATCTGGCAGGGAGTGGAGCAATAGCCAGCCTGGTATTGGCTATTTCAATTCAAAATAGCCAATAGCAGAATAGTTATTGCTCCTGCAGAGGAGCAAACATGAGAGAAAAAGTTGTGGGGAAGAGGCCCTTGTCCCCACCGGCATGGTTTGAGCCCAGAATGCACTGAATTGCATAGATCAGGCCGGGCTGCGTTCTGTGGTGGGAGGGGGTGTGGCGGTGCTATTCATGTCATTGGCACCGTAGACACGCCCCTGCCCCCAGTACGTGAAGTACAGGAATGCCCTCTGTTCCGGTGCAGTGCATGCACTCCGATCGCACTGCACCAGAAAAGAGGGCATTCCTGTACCTCATGTTCCGGTACAGGTAATCGGATCGCACTGCGGGCGGGGGATGTGTCTGCGGTGTCATTGACACGCCGCAGGATGCAGTCCAGCCAGATCTATGCGATCAAGTTTGTCTGGGCTCGAACCGTGCCGGAATGTACTGGATATGGTGTGACTGGGCCCTCAGAGCGGTAAATGACAGCTCTCCGGCTCGTTTCATTCCCAATGAAATTCACATGTATCCCAATGTAATTATCAAACATTCGGATTTGTTATATCTGTCATTCGGGAATCCGGATGCATCCGAATGTCTGAATTTAAAGAAATTCGTACTAATTTTAATTCGGAACGAAAGGAATCGCGCATTTCTACTCCAAACCATTACATCATCACCAGCATGAACCGCTGATACAAGGCAGGATGGATCCATGCTTTTATGTTGTTTATGACAAATTTTGACCCGACCATCTGAATGTCGCAGCTGAAATTGAGACTCATCAGACCAGGTCACGTTTCTCTAATCTTCTATTGTTGAAGTTTGGTGAGCCGGTGCGAATTGTAGCCTCCGTTTCCTGTTCTTAGCTGACAGGAGTGGCACCCGCTGTGGTCTTCTGCTGCTGTAGCCCATCTGATTCAAGGTTGGACGTGTTGTGCGTTCAGAGACGGTATTCTGCAGACCTCGGATGTAACGAGGGGTTATTTGCGTTACTGTTGCCTTTCTATCATCTCCACCCAGTCTGCCCATTCTCCTCTGACCTCTGACATCATCAAGGCATTTTCGTCCACACAACTGCCCCTCCCTGGATATTTTCTCTTTTTCAGACCGTTCTCTGTAAACCTGAGAGATGGCTGTGCGTGAAAATTTGAAAAATACAATGAAAAAATATGTATTTCATGTGTATTTAGCTGTGTGTCTGGAGTCAGTGTAAAAAAATATTTTTTTACACTTACCCTTTCATATTTATGTGAGACAAAAAAAATGGTTATGATGAAAAATAAAATGTGTTTAGAATGACAAATAATAATCAACACAAATGTTCCACGTCTATGTGCGGTCACTGCTCTGCTATCCGGAGTGCGGGAGAAGATCACTTCCTCTAATTTGAAAATGTTTTCTTTTGTTTTCAGGCATTCCAGTAATAGAAATGAAACATCTAGACAAGACTTTGAGAGCAGAAATTTTACATTTTACCCCAAATAATATCAATGTAACTTGGAGCCGAAATAAAAAAAAAAAAAAAGAAATGAAGAATTATAGTTCAGAGAAGATTAAAGTAGTGGAAGAATTTTGTAATGCTGACGGCACCTTCACCTCCGTCAGAGAGATTTCTGTCAGTGAGCACAAGGAATATAAAATGTATAAACTGATTGTGGAACACGAAACCCTGAAATCTCCTGCCAGCAAAACCATCGTCCAAAGGAAAGGTAAAAGCCAATGTTTTGTTTTCTGCTATTTGATATACTGGATTTTTAAGTAAAAACAGAGGTTAGGCTGCACTATGCATCTAATCACCAAGTACTTGGTGGACCGGCTGTGTCATTTGTATTCTGAGTGCTGCTGTCAGAATAAAAGTGATGGCAGCTGATTGACTGCCGCCACTGTTTGCCCAAAGATCTTCCATACGGCTCCTTCAATTTTCTGATGGAGGGATGCCGGACGGAAGGGTGCTGGTTGGAGCACCAACTGTGTGTTCATCAAGAACTGGCCGAAATTCGCGCAGTAAATTCGTGACAGTAAATTCAGGAGTTAAATCATAAAAATACATTCAAGTCCCCCAACTATTAACAAATTTGTATCTTATTTGTGTATCACTCGGCTGTAGATCCTCCAATCATCTCTGAATTGGTGCTGACACTGTCCTTCCTTCTGGAGGGGGGGCTACTTTTGTTCCCCATGGTACCCGTGCTATAAGATACATTGTTGTTCATAGTTAAGGTACCTGAATGTATTTTTGAGATTTAACTCCGGAGTTTAGTGTCACTTTAAGGCTCAAGGTCTGTCTGGTTTCAGACTATTTAGACCAGGGTACCCTGGTGGCCCTGTCTGGAACCTTGAGCCCCAGGGGGGTTTAAAATTCACGGCCCTTCCTCTTCGGAGGAAGACCACAGCAAACTCATGCACTTTTTTGCATGGTGTGATTTTCTTTGTTTCTCACGCACCATCGGAATATTATTAATATACTGTTAGGGCCAGTTCACAACAATTGTAGCATTATTTTGCGTTCGCACTGGAACGGAACACAGGCAATGTTTTGTCACGTGTCCAATTACACTGTGGGCGGGTTGGCGAGGCTGCGGTGCCATTGACTTAAATGCACCGCAATGCTTCCTCCAGCCCCAGAACGAAAGGGGGAGTTTAGAGTGCGATTACAGTGCATTCCAGCAGCTGCCGCTCTGGAACGCACCGCAATTGGTGTGAACGTGCCCTTAAAGAAAGAAATGTGTTTGAAAAATATATTTTGCATCATGTAACAATTATCAAACTATATTTACTTTTAGAACTCAGATCTAGAATGTTGGCTAAGTAAGTTTCCAAGAACCCTAAAATGTATTTGTGGAATTCTGCAGTTAACTCTTTTACAGTTGGTATCACACATTGCATCCACAGTCAGAAAGAGATGCCACCAATTTAACTTGTACAGTATGGGAGCCAGGCAATAGCTTTTGTGGACCAAAAAAGAACATTGGAGCAAGACTGCAGTTTGCCATTGAACATATTGACAAAGACCAGGCCTTCTGGGACAATGTGCTGTGTGCTCAGGGATGTATCAAAGAGTTGTTTGACCGCAGTAACAGTAGACATGTGTGGTGCGATTCTAAGACAGTATATCAGCAGAAAGACATTAAGGCAACTGTAAAGCTTGATGGTCGAAATGTTATGGTTTGGGGTTACTGTTCGGTGTCAGGGCCTGGGCAGATTGCAGGCCTCGAGTCAACTATGAATTCTGCATCATAAGTATGCATGGTGAGAATGTGAGGCCACCTGTCTAAAAGTTGATGTTGAAACAGAAATTAATCTTTCAACAAGATAATGATCTGAAGCGCACTAGCAAACCCACCAAGGAATGACTCGAAAAAAGAGGAAATGGAAGGTCATGGACTGGCCTAGCCAAAACCCTGATTTCAATCCCATTGAAATGTTGTGGGGGGGATTTGAAACGGAAAGTTCATGCAAGGAAACCCACAAACATCTTGCAACTGAAGAACTTTTGAATGAATGAGTGGTCATAAATCAGAGGCTGGTGGGCAGTTATGCAAAACCTCTAGAAGAAGTAATTTTTTTTAAAAAGGGGTCAATACCAGCTTCTGGATCAAAGAGGGCTCTGGTGTACAGAGAAGATAAGATGTTCATATATGATGTTGTAAGGATTGATATTTTCTGATGGCAACACTTCTTACTATTTCCGTTCCTGCCAACTTGCTAGTTAGCTGGGCTTAACGAAGTAACTAAGAGGCTGATGGCTGGTTCTTAAGGAGTTGCAGGTATCCATAGCTAAAACAAGAGAAACCATCCTTGGAAGAACGATGACTTATATGTTGCTGGACTTTATGAACTATATGTTGCTGGACTTTATGGAAGAGCTGGCCAGAGCTGGACTTTATGGAAAAGCTGGTCAGAGCTGGACTTTATGGAAAAGCTGGTCAGAGCTGGACTTTATGGAAGAGCTGGCCAGAGCTGGGCTTTATGTTAGAGCTGGCCAGAGCTGGGCTTTATGTAAGAGCTGGCCAGAGCTGGGCTTTATGTAAGAGCTGGCCAGAGGTGGGCTTTACGGAAGAGCTGGCGAGAGCTGGACCTTGTGGAAGAGCTGGCGGCCAGAGGTGGGCTTTTACGGAAGAGCTGGCGAGAGCTGGACCTGGTGGAAGAGCTGGCCAGAGCTGAACTTTGCAACTTTGCAGAAGCGTCATGAAAATAAAGTAATTGCTCGGGAAAAAAAAAAGCAATGTCAAATCCCATTTGGATTTTGACAAAAGGCATATATCAAACTTTTAGAGCTGGACTTTATGGAAGAGCTTGCCAGAGCTGGACTTTATGGAATTGCTGGCTGTCAGGCAGCCTGTGTAGTTCAGGCAGCCTGTATTGCTGGCTGCAGCCCTGACTGGCAAGGGTTAATCATCCTGTGTCTTGCTGGCTGCAGCACTAGTCTAGTCAGCTGTGGCTTAATTAATCAAACACACCTCCTGCTCTGGGATTGGCCTTGTTGCTGGTGGCGCCCTTTTTAAGCATCATCAGCCTGTTCCCCAGTGCTTGTGATAGTGCATGCTATACAAGCTGTGTGCTGTCCCTGCAAATCCTGTGTCTGCAAATCCCGTTAGTCTTCGTTTCTAACCTTGGCCTGTCCCTGGATTACACTTTGCTTTCTGTCAGCCCTGACCTCAGCTTGTGCCCGGATTACCCTTTCCAGCCACCAGCTTTGACTCTAGCTCGTCCCTGATTACTCTCTGGTAGTGCCTTTCTACTTCGGTCCGTACCTAGGTTTAGCACCTCTGGCCAGCCTGTGGCTTCACCTGGTTAGAACATATAGTTTAAGTCCTAAGGGCATCCAAGTACAGGTAGGCATGCTTGCCTTATGGGAACGGCGGCTGCTATAGGTGAAACAACTCATCACTTCTGACAGCGTGTGTCCACAGCTGGTCCTGACACTGGCCAGAGCTGGACTTTATGGAAGAGCTTGCCAGAGCTGGACTTTATGGAAAGCTGGCCAGAGCTGGACTTTATGGAAGAGCTGGCCAGAGGTGGGCTTTACGGAAGAGTTGGCGGGAGCTGAGCCTTGTGTAAGAGCTGGCCAGAGCTGTACTTTGCAGAAGCGTCATGAAAAGAAAGTAATTGCTCGGGGAAAAAAAGCAATGTCAAATCCCATTTGGATTTTGACAAAAGGCATATATCAAACATGTAGAAACTGTTATTTGGATATGACCAAGTCAGAATCTACTGGCCTTAAGACCAAGATATATGTGCAGCAGAAAGCCAACACTGTTCATTGCCCAGATGACAGCAACCCTACTGAGGAACATGGTTTCACTTTCTAAGAGACCTGAGAATGAGGCAGGCTCTCTTTCTACCAAGTACCTGAATTTATTAGAAAGTTTGGTCAGGACCCAGACCTAAATCTACCACCTCAGAGGTATAAATATTTATTTTACCAACCAATGCTGCTGCTTTGAGTAAATGAGCGTTTGTGTCCTGGTAAAACTATAATTATTATTAACATTTACAAGCTATACCAAGAAACGTAATCAGAATTGTCCAATTAATGATCCACTTACTAAACTCACATTAACCTTGACTTTAATATTAACACTTTGTACAGGAGGATGGAAAGGAAGTTGAATTGCAGAAATGTGAAGATTCCAATGTGAATAGGTGAGTTCTTCTTAGGGAACTATGATTTTGTGATGTTTCTCATCCAGAAAGTGACACATGGGGGTTTGGGGGGGTTTACTATATAATACAAGGAATGATATACAAACTGCAGTACCTCATAGTAGCCAATCAGCAATCATCTTTTATTCCTCTAACTACAGTTGTAAAAAATATAATTGGTTTCTAAGGGTTATTGAACTTTATAAAATAATATTGCTGTCTGCACTCTCCTAAATACTGGCCCGCGCTTTTTTTTAATTTTACCGTCTGGGAGTATACTTTTTCTATTTTTACCATTGTGGGTGTGTGTGGAGTGGACGTGTAAATCATTCTCACAGAGGATGCTGGTGGTTGGACATTTGCATACCCAGGGGTGTCCCTAGATATCTCGCCGCCCGAGTGCATGTACTTTCTGAAGTTGGGGGCGTTGGGATGGCTAGTTGTTCTTGGTACATGTTCCTGGGGGGGGGGGGGGGCATGATAGCTTGTGTTGTGGTGCACGGTGTCCCATCCAGCTTGCTGATGTCATTGATTGCCAAGAGATGAGCAGGACACCACCTCGCTCCCGCTCACCTCCTGGCAACCTGTAGGGACCTGCTGCAATCATCTTAACAACTTAGGTGTTGCATGTAAGCAGCACAAGAGTGGTGACATTCTGAGTTCCTTTCTTTATGGAAAGTGCAGCAGAGAAAAAATTCTCTGTGTGCTTTAAATTGGGGCACATATTTGTATTTATCACTACTGGAAGCCTGCCATTGCTCTTCTACTTCTGAGTATGATAGTCACTTGGCTATGTCAATGTCCTAAGTAGGGTATAAACGGTGCTATTTCTGGCCAGTTCTTAATAAATTTGCACCCTTCAGCCCAGCATTTCTAGATCAGAAGGTCGAAGGAGCAGATTGGAAAATCTTTGGCCAATCAGCTGCAAGCTCCATTAGGGTATTCTGACAGCGGCCAGTGGAAAAATGGAAAATAGACCTTTCCTTTTGGGCAGTATCGCTTTACCCTTCATGGTAGGAGCATGATAGAAATTCAGTATTTGTCTTGTTTTCTAACAAGCTCCAGATAAATTACACTCTTCAGTTGCATGCTACCTAATTTATAGAGGTACCATTGTGAGACTGAATCTTTCCTCTTGGCCAATCACCTTTGGAGGTACTACCCCGTTATGTGTGAGGGAATTTTTTTGCCTCTGGAGTAGCCGTAGGTTATATGGAATGATCAGTTCTGATAGCTGGGTTGCAGTTAGGATTTCCCATACTAGAGCATTATCCCGATCACAGCGAGTCCAATCATGGGCATGGCCTATATAGTCATTTAGTCAGTCCCTAGGTGGTTTTATAAGGCCAGGCTTTACCATGACTAATATTCTGGATCTTATGAAAGATAAAACAAATACTCTCTGATCTTCTGAACACGAGTGATGCCTCCAGATATTTTGGTTGGAGGAGGGCTGGAGGAGATCAGCAGCGCTGAGATGCAACCAAGGATGGGAAAAAAAGGTAAGAACTTGATTTTATGGTGTAAAAACAAGGGAACCAATTATGAGGCAAAGTGCTTTAGCGAACGAAATGTTGTCCTGTTAGGGTTTAGATGAACTTTAATTGAAGCGTACAGTTGTGAGTTTAATTAAGTGTTTGTATTCCTTATAGGAGCAAAACAAAGATAAAGTGGCCACAACGGGGATCAAAGAATTCGATTGATGGAAAAAAATAAGACAAGTGGATTCTGGACAATAACTATTTTCCATCTCGATATGGCTCATATAGTTCACCAACAAACTCCACCTGGTTGTGGCAATCATATGTTCTGGGTACCCCATCGTATACTGGACCACCTCTGCTGTCTCCCTTTTATTGACAATCTGAAGATGCATCTCCTGTAAGAGCCCCACCTCTCAGCTCTCTTTCTGGAGGCATCTCTCTCACCCTCTGCTTCTACCTCTAGCATTGCTGGACTGCAATTACGCTTTATTATTATTATACAGGATTTATATAGCGCCAACAGTTTGCGAAGTGCTTTACAATATAGGGCAGACATTTCAATCACAATACAATTCAAGACAAGATGGTAAGGAGGGCCCTGCCCCTTTGCTAGGAGTCGATTTCTTCTATAGTTGTGAGCTGACCCAAAATCTTAATGATGGACCATGTCAAATCTATACCCAAGTTATTCTATTTCTTGGAAGAATACAACCTCACCTCTGCCCAAGAAAGGGATATGTGACATTTTTTCTAAAACAATACAGACTAATGATTTTACAGCTTTTTTTTTTTTTTTTAAATAATTATGAAGAACTGTAACTCAAACCATGATTATACAGCAATGGAGAATGGCAACCAGCAATCATAGATAGCTGTTTGCCATTCTCTATTGCGTTTTATTAGTACTGTGACATACACCAATTGGAGAAGAACAGTAGGCAGCCACAGACAGTATTACATTTTATTTACCTGCTCTCAGGAGGGTATGGCAGGCTTCAGAAGGGCTGCGAGGGTCATGCAGAAGTGCAACGTTGTGTCTGCGGGTTTTCACTAGGACTGTGTACGTCTCATCTGGACTGGGTGCGGTCTCACCAGGGCTGCATGTGGAGCTCTCGAGGGCTGCGTTTGGGTCTCACCAGGGCTGCGATCGCGTCTTACTTTCACCAGGGCTGAGTTTGTGTCTCACCAGGGCTGCATGTGGGGCTCTCCAGGGCTGTGATCATGTCTCACCAGGGCTGCATGTGGGGCTCTCCAGGGCTGTAATGACTATTGCCAGGTGCTGGGCTCTCCAGGGCTGCGATCGCATCTCATCAGGGCTGGGCGTCAGGCTCTCCAGCGCTGTACGGCAGGTGTGGGGCTGTCCATGGCTGTGCCGGGAAGGAGTAGGAGAAAATGTGCAGCTGGACCAGCACTGCCAAGGACAGCTACTACGAGGTCCCCAGCAGGCTGCCTGAGGTCCCCAGCAAGTATCAGTCTTCAGGCAGCCGAACTTGTTTAAAAATTTATAGGGCCAGTATCAGAGGCGTAGCGAGGTCATGAGGTGCCCGTGGGAAAGTCTTTCATTAGCGCCCCCCACAAATCAATCCATAGCTTAAAGCTCTAGACCAACTGTTCCTTGCCTATGTTTTCCCCTCCTGATCCACCTTCAAATCACCTCATTCGCCAGTGCTGCTTTGTTAATTTAGGAGCCACTTCTGGGCTTGCTTCTATTTTCCCGGCAGTGCCCCTTCTAATCTGTCATGGAGGAGAAATTTGAGTGATTTCAAGCCTACACTCCATGGTGGATCGGGAGGGGTGCGGCCGCACCAAAAGAAGGGAGCAAAGAAGCGTGTCTAAAGCCACTGATCCACCATGGAGGCCCGCCACACAGCAATACATTATATAGCAATGCAGAATAATATGAAGCTACATACTCTGTGTTGCTGCAGGGTGGCAGCCTGAGGGTCTCCAGGGTCTCAGGGTGGCTGTGTGGAGTCTCAGGAGGGCTGTGCAGAGTCTCAGGTGGGCTGTGGGGAGACTCTGGTGGGTTGTGGGGAGTCTCAGGTGAGCTGTGGGCATCTCAGGTGAGCTGTGGGGAGTCTCAGGTGGGCTGTGGGGATCTCAGGTGGCATGTGGGGTCTCAGGTGGGCTGTGCAGAGTTTCTAGTAGGCTGGGAGGGTCTCAGGTGGCCTGTGCGGGGTCCCACGTGGCATGTGGGGGTTTCAGGTGGCCTGGTGGGGTCTGAGGTTGGGCTGTGCGGATTATTATTATTAATCATTTTTTTTGTTTTTACTTTTAATCACGTTTTCGTTTTATTATTTTTTTTTACTTTTTATCATTTTTTTTAATTTTTATTATTTTTTACTTTTTTTCACTTAACTTTATTGCCATCACACAGGGGCTTGCTATCACCTATGTGATAGCATTCGGAGGTGACAGGTTCTCTTTGTGAGTCTGCCCTCCAGTACAGAAGATACTAGAAGGGCGGGGACCCCGAAAACCACGGCACAAGGGAGGCAGCCGGCAGGTGGGTCGACCATGGAGGAGGGGGCCGAACAAGCAGGCTGCATAGAAGTGATTTCAGTGGCTGTATAGCCGCTGAAATCACTTATACAAAACAGCACCCCCGCTCTACATTTAGCCCTGCTTGCCCGGAGCAGGGCTAAATGTAGAAAAAAAAGTCCCTGCCCGCAGGGCAGGATTAACATAGGGGAGGGTGGAGCTCCCACTCCAGGCCCGCCCCTGCAAATAGGACTAGCCAGGGCGAGCTGACCGAGTCGCGGCCGGATCGAGCTGATCGAGTCACGGCCGGGCAGAGCTAAACCGGATTGCGGTAGGGTCGAGCAAATTATGCAGCCGCGGCCCTCTATTCAGGTCTATCAGAGGGCCCTCTGATGTGCCTGAGCAGAGAGCCGTGGCTGCAGTCGCCATTCTCTCTGACCCCCCCTGGAGCCCACACTGACAGCCTGAGAGCCTGCACTGACCTCCTGGAGCCCACACTGACCACCTAAGAGCCCGCACTGACTTCCTGGAGCACGCATTGACCCCATGGAGCTCGCACTAACCCCCCTGGAGCACGCATTGACCCCATGGAGCTTGCACTGACTGTCTGGAGCTCGCACTGATCCCTTGTAGCCCGCAATGGACTCTGGACATAGGAATGCACTGGACTCTAGACTTAGGAATGCACTGGACTCTGGATTTAGGAACGCACTGGACTCTGGACTTAGTAACACATTGGACTCGGGACATGGGAACGCACTGGACTCGGGACTTAGGAACGCACTGGACTTGGGACAAAGGAACGCACTGGGCTCGGGACTTAAGAATGCACTGGACTCTGGACATAGGAACACACTGGGCTCTGGACATAGGAACACACTGAAATCACGCCGTCCCGACGAAGTCTTATGACGAAACATGTAGATGAGCGGGTGTGCGTTGAGATCACTAAACCCCAGTCGCTATATAGAAGGAGCACATCAGTGCGGTATTTATATGCGATTTGTTTCTTGGTTCTTGTGAGTATTTTTAACTTTTTAATAAAGTTTTTTATTGGACGTACTGCACTATGAATGTTCCTATTTATTCCCTTTGAGCTGTTTTTGGGTCGCTTTCTGGACCTCATTTATGAGGAGACCTGAAGTGGAGAACTCGTGGGGCTTTTATATCTGTATAGAGCCGGAGAAGGTGGTGCTGCCGAACGTCTCTCACGGGGATTGCTGAGAGGCAGACCAACAATTGGATATACCCCGAGCGAGTTTACAAAGGCGATCTGGTGAGTGCGGCACCTTTTCTGTTAATACACGCGGAGCACTGAGACGCACGGAACATTACAACTTCACATACGGACATATTGATTTTTTATTATCACTTTTCATTTTTTAAGGACATTTATTATGTTACTTTATACTTGATAGTTTGTTGTTTTTAATTTATATACACATGCAACTTGTGTACATCGCGGTTTATACCTTTGCTGAGATTCTATTTTCTTGCAGATATTTATCTCATTTTTATATCCAACATTTGAGTGTCGTGGTTTCTGAGAAAACTGCATCAAAGACAAAACTTGTCAGATTTGTATCACATTTTATATAGATCATTCACATGAGCTAAGAGATAGCTGAGCTCTAAATAGTATCGGTAGAGCTCGTATCGGTATTGGTGCCGATGCCGAGTATTTGGGCGAGCACTCGTTTTTGCCCAAATGCCCCGATGCCTAGCCCGATACCCGAACCTCCGGTATCAGGAAGCCGGGGGGCAGCTATTAACTCGCCGCCCGGCTTCCTGATTCTATGCAAATGAGGTCACACAACACAGATAAGATATAAAATCCCCACACACAATGCAAACAGGACCTCACACATAATCCCTTATTTAGAAAAGTAAAGCTGGGTACACATGAGTAGATTTTTTTGGTTCGGCCGAAAAAAAAATCTGATTTCTCGATCTGCGCTAATGTCAGGGAACCAGGGGTGCTGCTCCTTACCATACTCGCTAGGGCACGGGTTCCCCTCCTCCTGGCACGCATGGTACACAGGCTGCGTGCGTGTGCAAGGGGAGCGTGCGCATAACGCGCCCGCGCCACTTAGCGTTTTCAGGTGCTAGCCAGGCTGGGGGAGGTCCCCAGCACACACCATCCGCCCCGTCAGCTCTGCTATTGGCTCCTGGTTAGGGAAGCTTCCTAGTCGTCTCGGCAACCAGGGGGTGGTCCTTGGTTTCCCTGGGTATTTAAACCAGCCAGAGCCTTGGCTTATTGCTGAGTTATTCTACCTCTATGGTGTGATCGCCAGCTCCCTGTGTGCAAACCTGTTGTTTCCTGAACCCCCGTTATCGACCATTCGGCCTGCCTTCTCGCTTCTGAACCTCGCTGCCTGCCTCGACCCGGACTTGGACCTGACTACGCTTTTGGATTTCCCCTCTGGTACCCGTTTTTTGGACTCTTTGTCCCTGCCAAGGGGTTCCACTCACGGCACAGCCGTACACCCCTGACAGCTAACTGTGTGGATGGACAAATCTCCAGCTGTCTCCATTGTATTCTGACAGCGCTGCTTCCAATTCATCCCAGAGATGTTCAGAAGGGTTGGGAGCCACTCATGTTCCCCCACTCCAAACTCATGACACCGTGTCTTTATGGAGCCGGCTTTGTACACAGGGGACAGTCATGGCGGGACAGAAAAGGGCCTTCACCAAACTGTTTAAAGGAGAACTATGAGGTTAAGGCTTTTCCCCATAGTTCTCCTTAGGGTAACGGGAGGACACAAACTAGCGTCCTCCCATCACCCTGGGCTCCAGTAGTGTTAACAGAACCTTCAATGGAAACATCTGAACTCTGAATCCTTTGGAGGGGTCTCCATATACTCTTGGTCACACCAGTGGCGTCACAAGGGGGGTACAGGGGATGCGGCCCACACCCGTGTGTCACCATTGCAGGGGTGACACCAAAATGACTGACAGTCATTTTGGGGTCACCCTCCTCTAAAAAGTCGGGAACTCGGTCATGGACCGAGAGCCAGACAGTGTCAGGAGAGAGGAGGGGACCCGGCAGCATATCTCATCCCACCGGGTGAACGTCCACTCCTCTCTCTGCCGGCGTCCATCACTAAGATGGCCGCCGGCAGGCACCAATCAAATGGTCGCGCATGCGCGATGACGCCATCCCGCATGCGCGAGGTGACGTCACGCGCGACGATGACACAGCGGGGTGTTACCCTGTCTTGAGACCGGGTGACACCTGACCTAGGGACGCGCCTGGGTCACACTACTACTGGTGTAATGAATGCCTACCTATACAGCTCGGCTAGTTTACTCTGCTGCCATAGAGATCTGCCTACGCACACATGGAGGATCCTTGCGAGTGTCCTGATTTTGTTACTTGTTAGCAATAAGCGTTGTGGTAGAACAAGCTCTAACTTGGAGAACTGGAACTGGAAATACGAGACTAAACTGGGTCGCTCAAGCAGCATCCACCTCCGCCCAGCGCATGCCAAAACCTTCATTGTACTAGTCATAGACCTCCGTGCAGCCCTGGTGATTCCAGCAGTGCTGGGGAGGATGAAGAAGAACTCCAGGGTAAGAAATAGCCCACCACCTCTCCCACTGGCTTTACTCTGGTCAATAGGCCATAGACATAGACATACCCAGGCTCAGAACTGTGTGCGCCCGTGAAATGGTGAAGAAGTACCTTACTTTAGAATATTGGCTCTTAAGTATCGCTCTCAATCTGGCGCACGCGGCGATACCCAACATGTGTGGTCATCATTGTTCTCATACATAGGCCCACCTGACATGTGATTGTGTTAGTAGGCGGGGATGGGGGGCTTTGAAACATTTTTTGGGGGTCCTTTTAATTTAACTTTTATTTTATTACATCATTTCATTATTAGCCTGCTGATGTCACCTTTGCAGTCCATTGAAGATGATCAACTGCACATTGTCCTTCATCAGCTTCTTCCCCGGCCTCTCTGTCGATGCATTACCTCTTTACTTTCACTTTCAGTTATAACACACGGAGACGGAGGATCAGTCGGGGTGGAAGAAGAAGATCCTGAGGGTTATAATGGGGGACCCTGTGCTGGGATGGATGCCGTGTGTCCTCCTCCTGCTCCTCCGTCACACATGTGAGTGATGACACTTTATACTTTTATTCTACACGATATTCCTGGAGAGACATTTCCTCTGCACCCCTCCCCCTCCCCCCCCCCTCGCTCTTCCTTTATTCTCTCTGCATTCTCTTCTCCTTTGTCCGGATTCTTTCATGTTCTCTTCTCAGGTGAAGCCGCCGTTGCCGTTGTTTGTTTTTAGATTTAGTTGTGGTGTGATATTTGTTTACCGATGTTGTAAAGTATACATTGTACAAGCCGGACTACACCCTGCTCTGGCCACCAGCCAGCTCCATTGCTGCACATGATATACATTGTATCTACTATGTAAGAGCTGGAAGGGGGGGAGGGGGGGGGAGCAACCTCAGCACTCCGGCTGTGGTACAACTACAAATCCCAGCATGCCTGTGGCTGTCAGAGTCTTGTGATGCCCCCATAACAGGTTGCCCACCCCTGTGCTGGAAAGTAGATGTAAACCCTAATAGGGTGATATTTAGTATGCTAAAGCACTGTGTATCATAAGCAGTTGTCTCTTTATTTCATCCTTTGTTGCATCTCAGTGCTGCTGGCCTCCTGCAGCTTTTTTGCAGCCACTTCCTGTCTACATGGGCGTTTTTCAGCGCAGTGGACCATGTCTGTTGTATTCTCCATTGGAGCGAGAGCATGACAGGGTGACAACGCAGCAGAACAGTTGGGAGGCCGTGACAGAGCGTTGTCACTAGAGGTGAGGCTGGGCTTGGTGCATGGCAGGGTGACAACACAGCATAGGAGTTGGGGGGCCTTGACAGAGCGTTGTCCCTAGAAATGAGGGTGGGGTTGGTGTGAACCCAGTTAATCTGAGTTTGCCCAAGCCCACCCACCCCCCCTTCCCAACCCAATCAGTAGGGAGGAGGTGCATTCCCCAGTCTGCAGCTATACGTCACAAAGCGGCAGAAAACACCCCCACCGCAGCTGCTGACACTGATTGGGTCCAGAGGAGGGGTTGGGGTTTGTCACGGCCACCCATGTCTTCTGCTGCATTGTCACCTTGCCACGCACCAAGCCCAGCCTCATCTCTAGTGACAACGCTCTGTCCTGGACCCCCAGATCTTCTGCTGCGTTGTCACTCTGCCATGCACCAAGCCCAGCCTCATCTCTAGTGACAACGCTCTATCCTGGCCGCCCAGATCTTCTGCTGCATTGTCACTCTGCCACGCACCAAGCCCAGCCTCATCTCTAGTGACAACGCTCTGTCCCGGCCCCCCAGATCTTCTGCTGCATTGTCACTCTGCCATGCACCAAGCTCAGCCTCATCTCCAGTGACAACGCTCTATCCTGGCCGCCCAGATCTTCTGCTGCGTTGTCACTCTGCCACGCACCAAGCCCAGCCTCATCTCTAGTGACAACGCTCTGTCCCGGCCCCCCAGATCTTCTGCTGCATTGTCACTCTGCCATGCACCAAGCTCAGCCTCATCTCTAGTGACAACGCTCTGTCATGGTCCCCTAACTCGTCCGCTGCATTGTCACCCTGCCGTGCAGCAAGCCCAGCCTCATCTCTAGTAGTCACCCTTTAACAGGAAGTGCCTGCACAAGGTCCTTAATGGCAAGATCTTCAGCCATTATCTAAATGACTTGCTGGTATGCTGTCCTACTGCCTGCATACCTTATAGGTCACCAATGCAGATCAGGTGATCAGGAAGGTCAGGACTTCCCCAAACCTGTTCTGTTACGGCGCTGCAACACTTCGCTATTTAAAGCTGAATTCCGGCTAAATACACATAAAGGAGCTAGTGTGCCCGGCCAAAGGATTTCTATCTCTGCCCACCCATCCCTGCGATTTACACAGCTCTGCCGCACAGCACAGGGAAGGCGACCTGATTTCTGTCTGCTGCAGTTTAGTAACACTTAAAGGTCTAGCCCCTCCCCCAACCAGTGACTGGAGAGTGAAAGAAGAAACAGCAGACTGATGAGCCCCTCTCTCTGTCACTCTGCTCTCTCCTATCAGCATGCTCCTTGCGCTGCAGCACAACTGGTTGTCTCCTTGGTGCTGCTTCTCTCTCCAGCGGCTGAATACAGTACAGTGTCGGGTAGTTTGGATCTTGGAGTTGCTGGGCTTGGTGGGTAAGTGTATATTAAAGTGCGGTCACCCTTTCAAGTAGCTGATGAGTGCAAAGAAGTGAAGGAAAAAGATCATGACTTGTAGAACTGCGGCGGGAATTCCGCTAACGTGCAGGTACGCTCCTCTGCTCTTTCATCGTCCAATCCGCTTGCAGCAGGTGGGGCTGTGACCCCGCCCTCCCTGGACTCTGCTCTCTAGCAGCAGATAAGACACCTCAGATCCCAATGCCTGTCAATCTTTAACCACTTCTAGTCTGTCTAGGGCAGGGATGGCCAAACTGCGGCCCTCCAGCTGTGGTGGAACTACGAATCCCATGAGGCTTTGCAAGATTCTCACAGACATGACTCCCGGAGAGAGATGCTTCATGGGATTTGTAGTTCCACCACAGCTGGAGGGACGGAATTTGGCTACCCCTGGTCTAGGGGATGATCTTCAGCCGCATACCCATTAGCCCTAACCGCCCACTTCTGTTGCCCATAAACTGACGTCCACTCCAGTAGTAAAATGCTAAGTAAACGGTTTATTGAACATCTTCACTTTGGGAGGGAGGGTATAGGGGTTCTAGGTGTCCAGGGGTAACCATCAGAAGCTCCAGACTCACCGGACCTTGTAGGGGTATCAATGTAGATCCACCTGGGAGACATCAGATAACCACTGATGTGACAGACAGTCAGGATGGATGCAGATCCTCAATCACAGGAAAGACACCGGCCATGCTCTGAAGTCCACTGAGTTCCAGGGTACTTCCAGAGCCTGCACTGGTCCCGGTTCTCTTCCTTTTCCAGCATCTCAGGTCTCCTCCATGTTGGAGGCCTCAGTGAAACCTTTTCCCTCACTCCAGCCCATGCCCACCCCCAGGCCTCGGCCTAGCCTGGGGGGCAGGCTGAACAGGACCCAACCCTAATCCATGGCTGGTCCTGGCAAGAGAGAGAGAGCACATGGCAAATCCCACCAATATATGTACTCTATCCCAGCATGCACCACTGGCTGGGAAAAGCCCAGTGATTGGCTGCTGTACATACATTACAGCAGGGGTCAGCAACCCCCGGCACGCGTGCCCAGCCTGGCACGCGAGGCCTTGACAGCTGGCACGTGACGCTATTCTTTATCATTTGTAGTTGACAGCTCGAGCCGGCTGTCAATTACATTCCTGGCCTGCCCACCTCCCTCACGTGACTGAGCGGCAGAGACGCGCTGAGGAGGCCCTCAACATAGTCTGCGCAAGCGCTTGCCTGGAGGATCCCTCATGTACCAGCCCGCGCAGACAGGAGCCGGCTCACCCGACGGGATGATTACCGCACCCTGCCCGACAGGAGGATTTCAACACCATCCTGCCAGAGACCACAGAAAAATTAAAGGAGCCAGCCGATCGCCTGGAATATACTGTATGTACCACATGTATACTGCTCAACTACATGAATTTTAGCCCCTGTACCAGCACACATGCAGTCCCTCACAAATGCACAGCAGTATATTGATCCACAAAGAGTTTTGATTTTATTCCTGCTCTAACATGTAGGACAGGAATAAAATCAATGCTATTTGTGGCTGACAATACTGCTGTGCACTTGTATAGGTCTGTGTGTGCGCCTAATATGCCTTGGTCCATGTAGGTAAGGAAGACTGCTTCTAAAATACTTATTTTTTCAAGCAGGTAAAATTGCAAACTTGTCAATCATACAGTCTTTGTGGCTGATATGCAGGCTAAAATGTGTAAATTGGTGGTGGTCTGTGATTTACAGTGCGTTGGTGCTGGTATGTGATTTACAGTGCGTTGGTGCTGGTATGTGATTTACAGTGCGTTGGTGCTGGTATGTGATTTACAGTGCGTTGGTGCTGGTATGTGATTTACAGTGCGTTGGTGCTGGTATGTGATTTACAGTGCGTTGGTGCTGGTATGTGATTTACAGTGCGTTGGTGCTGGTATGTGATTTACAGTGCGTTGGTGCTGGTATGTGATTTACAGTGCGTTGGTGCTGCTGGCCTGAGGTCTGCAGGGCATTGGTGCTGCTTTAGTGTGGGATCACACTAAAAAAGTCCAGTTTACTTTTCAGCACATGTAAATATGAACATGTTTTGTGTGTGCACCAGTTATTCAATTTTTTCCCCTTATAGTTGTGCTGCTACTGGAGAGGTAAACACATTAAAATAATTAGTGAGTTTAACTTACTATTAGCAGTACAGCCATGAGTGAAAAAATGTACCTGTAACTAACACTAAAGCGTGCTATTGTTCACTGGCACTCGGTTGTATTATGGTTTCAAACATGGCACTTGGTGTGTAAAAGGTTGCTGACCCCTGCATTACAGTGTCTTCTATTGGCTGTCCCACGATATGACAGAGTCTCGCTCACTCCGCCCAGGAGGTACAGGCAAGGTTAGACACCTGAGATTAACCATATATTCGCCACTATAATTCCAGCCAGGCTGACTACAGTCCTATCACTAAATGACCAGTAGTCACATAACAGAAGGTGATGGGCGCTACATTTTATAATGTGTCCAATCGCTGATAACAAAAGTCTATAAAGTCGTATCAAAGTCTAAAGGTTTTCAATCTATTTTATATGCTGATGAAATCTCTTACAATGGACCCTATTGATGTAAAAAGGTTTTAGCTTCCTGTAGGATCACCTGCTCCCCGGAGCTCTGGGCCGATATCCTGGTTTAGGGACACGTTTGGACTTGACAATTGACCGATTTTGTGATTTGTGATGGTCACTTGAACTCCATGGCGGGTAGATTGCATCCTTCCTGATGATAACCTGTAAATGTATTTGTGATTCCCGGTGGCTGGAAATTTAATAAAAGTTGTCATGTGATCAGCTCTATATAAATGTAACCCCGTCATTGGCAGCGAATGTTCCACTTCTAAATAACTCAACGTGTTGAACTTTCAGATGTGTGGCCCTATCTAGGTCTATGTCTATTGTCTATGTGTCCCCCCCCCACCCTCCCATGTTTATGTATTCCTCATACAATTCCTTCCTTGGTCACAAGTTCTCTTTTCCTTCCTGTCTCCGGGTGTTTACACTCCAGAACATTCTGATTTCTTCATCGGCTACAAATATGTTGGATTGTATATAAGAGCAGAAGGTAGGGAAGGCAAAGCGGGAGCATGAGCTAAAAGATTCCGACCAGGGGCCCCAATGTGCAGATTCCAGACATATCTGAACTCTGTTCCCTGGATACCTCATGTCAGCGCTTTCTTCTGTATTGAAAAGTGTCATTGAACCCAGAAACATGAAATTATACCGCGCTTATTATATACACAATGTAGTAACATGATGTCACCTCAGAGGAGCAAAGTCCAACTAAACATTTACTCTAGTATAAGTCTGCACATTCCAGGGCCATCTATAGAAAAGGGGAGCAAATGCTTTCTTTCTTTCTTTGTTTCTTTCTTTCTCTTTCTTTTTCTCTTTCTTTCTTTCTCATTTCAGGGCATCTTTCTTGCCTTCACGGCAAATCTGTGAAGTAGATTCCAGGGCCATCAAAACAAAAGGTGTGCAATCTTCCTTCCTTCCTTCCTTCCTTCCTTCCTTCCTTCCTTCCTTCCTTCCTTCCTTCCTTCCCTCCTTCCTTCCTTCCTCTCTCTCTCCCCCCTCCTCTCTTTCTCTATTCAAATAAGCTTTATTGGCAGGACCGAATACAAATTAGCATTGCCAAAGCATATGGTGATTTTTTTATGGGATGGATGTGTGGCATCCGGGGACATTGTTCAGGGATAAGGGATAATATGATGGGGGATGGGGGGTGAGTCCATGTTGGGGATTTATAAGTCAAGGATCTCTCATGTTCCTCTCAGTCTGTGGCATTCTCTCCGCTCTCCCTCTCTCTCTCTCCTCTCTTTATCATCTTCTCTCTCTCTCTCTCTCTCTCTCTCTCTCTCTCTATCGAGTTGAGCTTTGAGATCCAGGCTCTTGGCCTCATCATTGATTGGAAACCAACAATTGTCTGGGATATGCTTGTTGCATGCTAATGACTCTCAAAGTATCGGAAGCCGGGATGAAAGGCCCAGAGCTTGCAGCTTCAAGAATGTAAATAAGCTGGCACTCAAACTAATCCCCCAACAATACTTTAGTGACGAGTCGGGTCACACAGAAAAGCTTATGCGTTTCAGCCCAGCTCACAGCTGTGACTAAGGTAACGCATGAGCTCTGTGTATTTTATGGGTGACTTGACTCATCAATAAAATAGATCTTGGAGGATTATTTCAAGTGCCGTCTTGGACTCAGTTTGGAGAAAGTACTGTGGGGGCTGGATGGGGGTCAGAGCATCCATTGTTTCAGTGGTAGCACTCATACACAGTATGCACCCTCATTTCACATGAATTCCCTTGTCTTCTTACAGGTCTTGGACTGGAGGTGACTGCTCCTTCTGCTCAGGTTGCTTCGTTCCATTCTCCAGCTCTTTTGCCATGTACTTTCAGCATTGCAGCTCCTTCAATAAACCCGCAGTACTTGGCGATAATCTGGTATTATGGAAATGAAGAACTGGTGAGGTTTGACAACAAGGAGAAAGTGGTCAAAGAGAGGTTTTCTTTTGATGAGCAGGAGGCCAGAAAGGGAAACGCATCACTGACCATCCACAACGTGACAATCGCTGATCAGGGGACCTACAAGTGTTTGGTCATCTACAGTCCAGACCGGCAACAAAGGGAGATCCGTCTGGATGTTCGTGGTAAGAATATAATCAATTGATATGCCGTACTAGCCAATTGTCACTGGAATACCAGCCAACACTGGTTAGTTGTGGATAGCCTAGGGAAAGGTTATCTCTCAGAAGAGCCGGATTCCTATCAAAGAAGCACTGGCTGCATAACCAACATTCTGCTGCTAGGATCACCTCTCTTAAAGTGTGTGTATGGACAAAACATTTTTTTTCTGCTAGTTTTGGATAGAGTGGAGAGGGACAGGATGGGGAGTATGGGGTACGCTCTGTGAATTACTCTATGAATAGCTTCCTGTTTCCCTTGTTCGGAGGGCATCTTCCATTTACAATGGATTCTTCGTAGAAGTCTATGAAAAATCCACTAGTGGCTGGTGATGGAATCATTGGCTGCCTTGAGAATGAACTGTAGAAATACATAGAGAATGTCCTTAAAATGTTGTTATTTTCTCTTACAGCTTCACCAGAGGTCAGGATACAAAGAAAAGCTCTTCGTAAAGATGCGAAAAACCCTCTTTATTGCTCCATCTCGAGCTTCTTCCCTCGAGAGCTCAGAGTCACCTGGCTGCGGAATAATGTTCCAATCCCCGAGGGATCAGAAATGGGGGCTTATCAAACAAACGCTGATGGGACATACAGAGTTAACAGCTCAGTGGTCCTCACTCCTGCTCAGATCCAGGATCGTCCATCCGTAACCTGTCAGGTGGCACATGTGTCTCTACAAGGGCCCATCCAAGATGCCTTCACAGTGCAATATGGCGGTAAGCATAACTTTCTGGTCATTATCATGACATAGGGGATAGGGGAGGAGGGGAGATATGACATAGTCTATGACATTTGCTACAATGTAGACAACCTTTTAAGCCACTTCCCAGAAAAACGTTTGGGTTTGTATTAGGAACTGCTTCAAGTTGGACCTAAAAAAAATGTTCTTATGCAGAATGGGAAAAGTAAACCAGGCCCTCTGCTTTAAACCCATAAATTTAGATTTGTGCGAGGGATGATTAGTTGACCTGGTATGTAAAATAATTCATGGCAGTGGAGCTGAGATTTGAAAATCCGCCATTGTGAAATGCTTTTACCACTTTGGTACCCTTTCTTCTGCCAATCAGAATAAGACGTCAGTTCCACTTCCTCCAATGGAGAGTCTTCATACATGATGCCAGGCGCAGCAGCAGGAACTCCTCTCAGGAGAGTCACAAATAATTATATTTTTACAGTAAATAAGAGCCAAAGATAATTAAAGTGGTTCTCCTCTAAGGGTGGATCTATGATAGAAAATTCTGGCCAGGCGTGAGGAATAGTGATGGGCCAAACACATCCGAATGCGGTTCAAATTCGAACTTTAGAACATGGAAAATGTTTGAATTCGAACTTCAAACTCAATGAAAGTTGTGGCAGTGCGTCGCGCTGCCATGCAAGATGGTGACAACGCAGACACCCAGGACTCTCAGCCAGAGGGGCTGAGCGGTTCCAGGAGGCACTGGGAAAGAGCTAACTTTGCAGCCCTTCCCAGGATTTCTGGATTTGGCATGGGATCCTGGAACTGGGAGATTTCTAAGAGAATTGGGAGGAATGAAATCTCCATTCCTGGGTCCATTGTTTAATAGTGGCCAGCACCTAATTGCACACCTGCATACAGCACTTATGGGATGGGTGCTGGCTAAGGTTCTTGGCTCCAGTTGGGAAGAGGAATATGGATGTTCAGGAGTCAGGAGCACTCCTCCCAGAAAGCAGAGGGGAGCCAGGTGGCTGTGTGTGCTAGAGGCACAGGAAGACAGCCGAGGAGGTTGAGAGAGCCGCTTACACATGGAGTATGTGTGACAACCTGGGGTCGGTGAGACTATGTGTTCTGTTGGGTGGAATACAAGCGGACCGTGTATTATTGTTTGTTGAAGTTATGTTTCTGCTCTGGAAGCAATAAAAGGCTGTTCTGGTTATGTTTAAAACGGCTTCAAGACTGGTCTGTGAGCGCTCGCCATTTGGGCTACATTCCCCAACATCACAAAGTCTGTGGGACCAGAACTCGGAAAATCAAATGTCGCCATTTTGAAGGCTTATATGCAAGTTATTGGCTATAAAAGGTGTATGGGGATCCGGGTACTGCCCTGGGGGACAGGAATCAATGAAAAAATACAATTTAAAAAAATACAGTTTTTAAAGGAGTAGTGATTTTAAAATTGCTAAAATTAGACAATAAAAATGAAAAATTTGCCTGCAAAGTGGAGCATCTGTACGATGTATAGAACCTTCTGGAACAAAAATGACATTTATAAAGAAAAAACAAAAAAGCGTGCGGTTCCCCCTTCCAAACAATACCAGACCCTTTCGGTCTTGTAGGAATGTTAGGAGGGACCCCATTTTTAAAAAGCGTGGGGTTCCCCCCAAAAGTCATTCCAGACCCTTAAGGTTTGGTAGGAATTTTAAGGAGGAACCCCACCCCCAAAAATTGGAGAAAAAAAGACGTGGGGTCCCCCCTAAAATTCCCAACCAGACGCTTGATCTGGGCCATAGCAGGCCACATGTCCTTGGCACTAGGAGGGTGCTTTTCCAGCGTTGCCCCTGGAAAAGCACCTTGACCCTTGCCAATAGGGACAAGAGCTTGGGGCGTTTTTGTGGGGGTGTGGGCAGGACAGCTTATTCACATCAGGGTACCCCTTTTGATAAAGGGGCACCCAGATGTGGCCCCTCCCCCGCCTTGTGAATGAGTAAGGGGTACTTGTACCCCTACCCATTCACTAAAGTGTTAAACAAAAAGTTAAATAAAAAGTCCCAACTTTTAGAAAAAATCCTTTATTGTAAAAAAAAAAAAAAAAAAAAAATGGATCCGCCGACGTAATCAAGGGTCAATCACGACGTCCAGCGTTGTCTACGACAACGACGGCTCGACAAAATAGAAAATAAAACAAGGAAAAATAAATAAAAGTAGTTTAAAAAATAACCCGACGCCCACCAACCCGTCCGCTCGCGACGAACTCCCACCGCAGAATGGCATTCTGACAGATGCCGGCAAAATATAAACAATTGGGCGGAGCTAGCGGTGACATCCACACTAGTTCCGCCCAACTGTTTACATTTGTCCGTCACCTGACAGGTGAGCCATGATTGTGCAAAGTCATCATTACTCTTAGAGTGCACTGTGCCGTGATTGGGCAAAGTCTTGCACCTGACCTGTGATCAGGTGCATTGCTATACCCAATCCGGGCTTCACAAGGTAATTTGTGGTGCGCAGTGACTTGTGGGGCGCACAACGGGTGAATAGGCCCCCGAACGCCCTGATAGTTTGCGTGTTCGCCAAACACACGAACTGCCGATGTTCGAGCCAAACACTTGCTCAACTCGAACATCGGCACCATCCCTAATGAGGAACTCCTTCCTGATGATTACTTTTCTCAAGCAAGACCATTTGTTGGCCAGGACCGGTAGTTCAGCATAATGTAAGTTTTCCACTGCTGGGTCAGGGACCAGGAGGATAAGTGTTGGGGTTAGGTTTTAGGTTGAATGTGGCAAGGGGGAAGGGGGTGTTGTTAAGGGTTACATGTGTTAGGTATATTGTTTACAGAGATAGGAATTGAAATGGTTGAATTACTGTAGACCCACACCCCTAATGTTACTTACAAAGAAATAGCATTGCACACACTTTGGCGCTTTTTGAGCACTGTGCATACAGGATACTCTGATTTTTAGTAAAATTCTAATTCCAATTTATTCTTTCCATATTGAAAGAAACACATATATACTTGAAATATGTCATGCACCAATTTGTTCAAAAGCCACATATTACATTTGTATACAAAATACAGTAAAGGCACACACCTGTCTCAGTGTTCATTATAATACATGCAATACACTTGGTGTGCATGTTTCTGACGCTTTTCGCAGAGTGCTTCATCAAGGTATAGGAGGTACAACACATGGCATCCATGATAACCAATAATCACCCAGTAAATGGAGAAAAAAAACCTTCCCTCAATCCAGAAGTCTTGATGGGGCCACAGGGGAGCACATAGTAAGGAAACCCAACTAAGTGAAAGGAGGTATTTTGTGGATATTTGTCTGCACAATGAAGTGCCTCTCCTAGGAGTCTCACAGTGGTGACTAATACTTGGGATCCAATATTGAGCACATCTTCAATATTTAAAACAGCAACCTCCACTCATGTATTCCTACCTGATGACTCTTGTGCACAGCGCTCAAAAAGCCCCGATGTGTGTGTAATGGTATTTCTTATGTTTATTGTGAAGGGAATGTTAGGATTAGGTTAAAGCGTTATTAAACCCTCATTGGTTTTTGCATATATCTACGGCTAGCAAGCAGTAGATATATGCAAAACGATTAAAAAAAAAAAAAAAAACTTTTTCAAAGGGTTAATAGTTACCTGTGTCGGCAGCCGCAAAGGATCTTGGGGCGTGCGCAGTTCAGATGTTCAGCGGGGAGACGGGAAGAGACACAAGGTAAGTCTATGGAGGAGAGTGCACCAGCGCAGACACCGTAGGACATCAGAGAAGAGGAGGACAGAGGAGTCAGCGCTGGATTGGAGACCCGCACCAGCGCCGGAGGGACAACTATACAGGATGCAAACGACCACACCGAAAACTGACCATAGGCAACGCTTATATTGCTCATCAGTTTAGTGTTATCGGTTATTAATGACCCTAAAATTATTGCTCTCACTCCAATGTTTGTGGTGATGTATATCATGTGCGGCACAAAAGGTGCAACGCTATTAGCTTTTGGTGTATGTTTGTGGTTGTGGGGTCACGGAACAGGTTGTTAAGAGGTAAGGTTTCGATTCAGGGGGTTAGGCTTTAGGTTTAGTGTTGGGAATGGTGCTAAGGGTTAAGTGTTAGGGTCATGTTAAAGTGGAACTGTGGCCAAAACATTGTGAGCATGAAGGCTTTTATTACGTACTTCTGAAGTAAAGGCTTCTTCCCTTCCACCTGGCAATCTTTTTTACACTGTACACTGAGCTGCACGTGCACTCAATGTACAATGCCGGGATCTGTTGGGTCCCAGAATTAATGAACTCCGATGCACATGTGCAGGAGTTATGTCATTCCATGCTGGCCAATAAAGGCGCCCAAAGACTCAGAAGAAGCTGAAGATTGAGGGAGCTCAAGTACGTCGCATCGTTGATACAGAGGTGAATATTGGCGGACTTTATTTTGACTTTTATTCAACTCTTGTTGTCTCTATTCTGAATTTTATGTTATAGCGCGGTGTGATGTACGTGTGTGTGTGTATTATATTGTTGAATGTGACTCAAATATTCAGGTGTGTTTACACTACAATTTCTTTTGAATGTTTCCCCCCAGTGGCTCCAAACGTGCGTCTCATTCCTACAAGGACATCAGATAAAAGTGAGCTTTTGTACATATGTGAGGCAAGAGGATTCTCTCCGGAACCGCTGTCCATTCATTGGTTGGTAAATGGGAAAACGGAAGATCTCTCCAGAGGAAGTGTGGGCGGTGTTTTCAATAAGAATATCTATTATCAGATCAATCTCAAAGAAGACAACATACCAGAACGCATCTCCTGCAGTGTTCAGCATGAGACCTTGGCCAGTCCAGTCATTGAGACCATAGAGGTCGACCAATATAGTAAGTCAGTCATTGCAACGTCTATTGTTTTTAGGCCTGGTTCACACCTGTACGTTTTGTAGCGCGTTCAACGCTCCACGAACGCTCTACAAAACGCTCAAACATGAAAATCCCATTGTTTTCTATGGGTATGGTTCACACCTTGCCGTATTTCAGCCCGTCTGAACGCGCTACAAAACGGCCTACGCCTGAAAAGGTACATGAGCTTCTTTGCAGCGTTTTTGTCGCGTGTTTCCATTGGGATACAGCCAAATAGCCCTCGGAAACGCGCGTTTGGCGCATGTTTTTTTACCACGAATCGCGGTAAAAACGTGCATCACGAAACGTGCGACAAACGCGCATATTCGATACACCTAGGTGTGAACAGAGCCTTAATCTTCCACACCAAACTCATCAAACCGTGTCTTTGTGGAGCTGGCTTTGTACATAGGGGACAGTCATGCTGGAACAGAAAAGGGCCTTCACTAAATTGTTACCACAAGGTTAGGCATTGTCTAAAATGTCTTTGTATGATGTTGTATTGGCAGAACCGTTCACTGGAAACACCTGAACTCATTTGGAGGGGGGTCCACAGACTTTCACCACATTGAGTAGTTTCCCAGACTTCATACTTCAGGAGAGACTGGCAACTCTAGGCTTTCTCTTTTTTTTCTGCCAGGATTGCCTTAGGTATGAGACCGCCAAGTGGTAGTGGGAGGACCATTGTTGCATGTTTTTGAAAAGAGCAGCTGCTTCTCTTGGCAAACTTAGCAACATGCACATGAAGGTTGGAGCTGAGATTCCTTCAGTGGCTCAGGTTTCAAGACACATGGAGGGTGGCTATCCCAAAACAGTTGGCTGCCAGGACTCTGAGGAATGCTTGTTTTAGAATGTTAAACTGTTGAGCTGTCTTTGGTATTTCAAAATGTATAATAGTCTCTTTTTTTTGCATAATAATATAATAATTGGATAATAGGGAGGTCACTAACACACAATTATATGTGTTCCTGTTTGCAGATGAATGCACACGAAACTGCCATTCTGGACTGACTGCGGTCGTGATAGTGTTACTTGTTGCGTCACTCCTATTTATTGCCACGTCAGGCTATCTGATCTTTAAGAAACAATGTGAGTAGAGTTACATATAACAACGGTCACAAATGTTGCACTACTGTAACATGCATCTTACTTAGGTAACCAGACATGTGGTGGAGCAATCACAGAATTGTGGTGGAACAACCACAGAGGTCAATGCCAAATGGGAGGTTAAAATATTATGTAGCGTTTACATTACACCGACAAGGTTATCGAAAAATCAAGATGAAAGTCTCCCTACAATAGAAGAGATATTATACTTCCCTATCCAGTAGCCCATGTCTTCTACCTTCCCTCCATTCCAGAGCTGCAATCTCCGAAAGACTCTTCTGCATTAGATATCCGTGACCCTTTCCATGTGCCATAGATCCTTCCTCTTAACCCTACATCATGGCTGTGTGCTGTAGTGATGTAATGGCCAGAGACAGGAGCCACAGCACATGCCAGGGGACACAGAAGGGTCGGTTGGTGGCTGAAGCTCTGGGACAGAGCCTTGACCTCATTGTTTCCCAACAGAGATAATGCTAGGGATCTAAAACCCCTGGGCACCTAGGCTTAAATGTTGTGGGGCTTATAGCATAACATAAAGCTGGTGAACCTGTTTCTCACCCTTGTTACCTCTTCTCAGTCTCTGACGCTTTCTCATTTATGCCTTTTCCTCTCTTTGGTCCCTCTTCCCTTTCAAGTTGCAATCTCTTAAAATTGAGCTATTAGCAATATGTCCCTCAGCTAAAAGCAGTCCCTGGCCAGAGCAGTAAGCCCCTTTAAACACCACGGTTCTCACCATACTCTATACTATGTGTTTCCCTAACTAGTCTATAAAGAAATAAGCAGACACTTGGGAATGCCTTTCAAAGTCAGGGCCGGATTTACTCTCCCTGCCGCCCCAGGCCAGGTTCTGCAATGCCTCCCCCCCCTTCCCATCAATGGAGAATGGCAACCAGATGGCAGGGCGGCGGGGTAAGTGTCAATTTTTATACTGTTTCTTTATTTTTGTAAAAACTTTTTTTATCACTTTTTATTTTATTATTTCTTCTTATTTTTTTTCAATTTTTATTTTATTTAATAATTT
The DNA here is from genome assembly GCF_000935625.1 of Nanorana parkeri. Classification (NCBI taxonomy): domain Eukaryota; kingdom Metazoa; phylum Chordata; class Amphibia; order Anura; family Dicroglossidae; genus Nanorana; species Nanorana parkeri. The sequence goes on along the minus strand of NW_017308191.1, from coordinate 171,802 downwards.
ATCACACAGGAGAAAACAATCCCTGTGTGATAGCAATTGGACGTGACAGGTTCTCTTTACTGACCCTGACACCTCCAATACAGGAGTTCTAGCACAGCACTGTGCTGGAACTCCAGTGACAGGTGAGAGAGGAAGAGCACGGCACAGCACGGCACAGCTCTCCCCTCTCACTGTCTGCAATCTACACGGAGCGGCAGGGTTAGTTTTAACCCGGCCGCTCTGCTCACTGCAGTCAGAGACTCGGAACTCGGCGGCGGAGGACGGAACCAAAGGAGAGAGGTAAGTGCAGGGGGGAGGGGAGAAGGCTGCACACTGTTTACATGTGATCTCGGCGACATCGCCGAGATCACATGTAAACGAACAATCGGCTGCCTCACTCTACATTTAGCTCGGCTTGTACAAAGCAGGACTGAATGTAGAGAGGGCAACTTCCCCACAAGGACACCGCTGCCGCACCTCTGCGCCCTGCCGCCCCGAGGCCGGGCCTCGTGGCCTTGTGGGAAATCCGGGCCTGTTCGCAGTTCCTAAAATAATGCAAACTTCAGCTCCAGCTTAGGAAGGTTAGGTACAAAACAATTCAGAGAACACCCAGTATTTATATCAATGAAGCAAAGTCATTCACTGACGAGAGGCGATAATGTCACAATCCTCTCCGTCCAATTAGTATATCCTTTGTATTCATTGATAAAAATCTCTGAATGGCCGCTGTGCTGAGCGAGCGACCCCCTGTGTTTTTAGAGCAGAGGGGAAGTCGCTTAGCACAGCGCCATGCAGGACCTGAAAGGTCGATGTCAGCAATGAATGGAGGCAGCTACTACAGAGCTTTACAGGATCCGTGTGGCCCTACCAGGGATAGGATACATATTCCTTCATTGGGCCAAGCTGGACCAGTGTAAGTATACATAGAAAGCTATACCTGGAGTTCAGCTTTAATCCTCCTATTTTTGTAATGAACATAAAGACGTGTGATCAGTAAAATATTCACAGTAGCACATTGATTTTCCGCAGTTGGACCTTCTGATCTCTTTAGAAACAGCAGATGATATGAATTGCTGTTTTTCTTTATTTGAAATGATATTTTACAGATACAAGGCGCTTCCAGGTGAGTCCCATCCACCAAGACCAGACACGGGCTAACGATGATATGGTGACTCTGTACTGTATGGCCCTCAACTGCCCAAAAGTGGCACAGGCCACCTGGACTGTTACAGTTCAGGGCGGAGAACCAATCACAGTTTCTGACTGTCAGCAGTATAAAGATGAAGAAACTGGCCCAATACTGCACAGTGATTACACCGTGAGAACCGACAACGTAAACAGGAATGGACTGAGCAATTATACCACCAAGCTGTCCTTTAGCCCTGAAACATCTGAATGCAAGAAAATGGAAGTCAAATGTAAGTTTCTCTGTGGTAGAAAATCCAAGGAAAAGATTCACATATGTACTTTCATAATTAGTAAGTAAAGTTATTTCTATTATTATTATCATCATTATTTTCTTCATTGTAAAGTGTATGGGCTAAATCTTACCGAACCTTGGTCAAAGTCTCTCTATAATCCAAAAGGTGGTGGAGACCATATTTGTTATCAGGTTGCAAGCACCAGTCATCCCTAATTTTGTCATTACTCAGAGAACCAGGAAATGGGAATTTTGATTCCAGCATCCACAATGTATATGAATATACCATATGAATACACACATCTCTTGAATTACAGTCTACGCGTTTCTACAAGGCCACTTCTTCAGGACCCCAGACTATGCTGGTAACAGATCTACTTTATTTAGCAAACCCCATCTCATGGTAGCAAACTCCTCTGTGAATTGTGCTGGGTAACGTGGCCTCTGTCTGATCGCTCTGAGATTCCAAATTATATGTGCATGATACCTGGGGAGGATGTGTATCTGTCTGGCAGTTGTGCATAATTATCAGGGGGACAGGTTGACTTGATCTTATTGTATGACATGTTATATATACTGAGACCTGGGGCCACCATTAGATGGGGTTTGATAAATAAAGTTCATCTGCTACTGGTATATTTCGAGTCCTGAAGAAGCAAATCTGTCCCACAAAATGCATAGACCCTTATTCAAGTAATGTGTCTGGCTCAACCTCTATCACTTGGATGGTCTATAAAGTTTGGTGGTCTGTGTATTAACTGTGTTATATACATGTTTTCATAACTTTTATTAAAAGGATTAACTGTAGATATAGAAACTTTTAACCAGTGTTAATTTTGGCACCAAATTTCATTTTCGTTTTAGTCTTTTGACGAAAATTAATTTGTATTTTTAGACGCATTTTAGTCATCAGATTAATGTTTATTTTAGTCTAGTTTTAGTTGATTAAAATTGAAGTTGATTTTAGTCGACTAAAATCAAATAGGTTTATTTTTAGTGTAATGCATTATTTAAGCAATTCTCTAGCATTTCCAAACTATTTTTATTATACATCCCTGGAATAAATATTAATTTTATTTAACTTTTATTTTTACATTTTTTTTAAAACGTCATTGCTATCACATGGGGGGGGGCGCATAGGAGGAGACAGGTTCTCTTTAAGGTGATATTAGCGGTCTTTTAGACCCATAGTGTCACCTTTCCACTTCACTGGATTCAGCTGCTGATGTCAAAACAGCAGGCAGTGGCTTGGAGCAATAGCCGGGCTGTTTTTGGTTATTTTAAATTGCAATAGCCAATAGCAGGCTGGGTATGGTCCCCACCCACTGGCTACGGACATTTGCCAGCGTCTAGAGACAGAGAAGGCGCAGTGGCCAGGCAGAGAAGACACGGGGGCGGGGCAGAGGAGGAACGATCCGGCAAAGAGAAGGACTGGGACAGTGACAGCAGCGGAGGTACAGAGGGGGAATGCAGTGACAGTCTCTCCTCCCCACTGGTGCCTGCTTCAGTTGTCTGTGTCCCCACTGCCTCTGCCAAAACAGGCGGGGAGAGTAGCAGGGATTGAAAGGGACACAGACCGCTGGAGACGGCACCAACGGGGAGAAGAACGGACGAGCAGAGCGGCGGAGCTGCAAATAATCACTAATGACAAATGTTGACAACAATTCTCATTATTGATTTTGTTTTCATTTTATTTCATTGATGAAATATAAGTGCCGGACAAAAATCATTTTCGTTCCATTAACTACTCTTTAATTTTGTTTATGTCACTGAAAAACGGCCAAAAAACTGCTTTTAACCCCTTCATGACTAGAGGCCATTGAAACCTAGATGCCCAGACCAAATTTATCAGCGTCATTATGAGTCAGTTAACTTCACAATAACTCCAGGACCGTAATGGCCTTTTTTTGCTACATTGCTTTAGTAACTAAATTGCTTTTATTTTTTGCATGAACTGGTGAATAGACAAAAATGGTTAAAAAAAATGTGTTCTTATTTTACATCTAACTCTGTTTACATAATGTTTGTCTTGAATTGTCACAATTATAATCACATTACCAGTGAAGTGATCCTGCTCCACTTCCCTGCAGCCAGCACTGGAATCCCTCTTTACATAGCGTCTGGTGAAGAACGTCTCTTCTATAACTCACTAATGAAATACCTTTTGAATTCAACTTTTCAGAAACGCCAGAAATGAAAGACTCTATCATAGTGTTCCTTGATGACAACAAAGATGTTGTATGTTCTGCGACTCTGGAGAAATTCTACCCCAGAAATATCCGGATACAATGGAGCTACGGAGATGACCAGTACACAGATATAGAGAGCACAGAGCAGGAGATAACACATAACACTGGAGATCACACATACAAAGCTGTAAGTAAATGTAAAATCCCCGGAGAGTCATTGCAGAAGTCAAGCAAAGTTCGAGTGACGTGGAAGCACCAGTCTATGGGTCAGCCTGACAGCCGTGAGATGTCCTTAGCAGGTATTTCCATGAACATTGGGAGGTCACTTTATAACCCTGAATGTATGTTTGTATCAGAAGATGGATATTAAACCTCATATCATTTCTTTGTGTTGCAGAAATTCCTCGACGCCCAGTAATGGAGGACATAGTTATTCCTTCATTATTACATGGCACAGAGGCCAAGCTGCAGTGTTACATCCGGGGGTATTTCCCCAAAGATCTGAAGGTGACATGGTTGCGGAGAGAAGCAGGAAAGTCAGACTTGTATGAAGTGTCTTCCAGCGATAAATACAAGATTCCACTGATAGAGAGCACACAGCAATCTGATAAGACTTACTCCTGTACCGCCTCTCTTGTTGTATCCGTGTCAGCCATAACACACCACGAGTCAGAATTCATCTGCCGGGTGACACATCCCAGTCTGGAGACTCATCTGGAGAAGAGGACGGGAGAGTTCAGTGTAAAAGGTGAGAAAGGTCACACCTAACAATAAATGAGCAATTAATCTTATAAAACATAAGTATTCTACTTCAGAAGATGGATATTAAACCTCATATCATTTCTTTGTGTTGCAGAAATTCCTCACCGCCCAGTAATGGAGGACATAGTTATTCCTTCATTATTACACGGCACAGAGGCCAAGCTGCAGTGTTACATCCGGGGGTATTTCCCCAAAGATCTGAAGGTGACATGGTTGCGGAGAGAAGCAGGAAAGTCAGACTTGTATGAAGTGTCTTCCAGCGATAAATACAAGATTCCACTGATAGAGAGCACACAGCAATCTGATAAGACTTACTCCTGTACCGCCTCTCTTGTTGTATCCGTGTCAGCCATAACACACCACGAGTCAGAATTCATCTGCCGGGTGACACATCCCAGTCTGGAGACTCATCTGGAGAAGAGGACGGGAGAGTTCAGTGTAAAAGGTGAGAAAGGTCACACCTAACAATAAATGAGCAATTAATCTTATAAAACATAAGTATTCTACTTTGCAGTATGACATTTGTTGGGTCTTGACAATTTTTATAATTTTTTGGGCAGCCTTCCTAAAACACCAATCCAATAGAAAGCACATCAGATCCTTCTTAAAACAGAAAGTATCCATATTTCTCACTTCCATCACAAAACCCAGATAAGAGGATCATTCCTCAATTTAGTATCATGTGAGGAGCCATTCATCATTTCATTTTTGCACCCATGGCTAGACTGTACATTCAGAACTGGTGAATGTAACAAAGATGCAGCCTTATATTATAGAGCCATTTATTCCAAACTGCATACAGCCCTTTCATGCTTGTCAGTCATCATCAGTGCAGTGTATGGAAACCATGGCTCCTCTGGAGGGGGGCAACTAGAAAATGTAACCAGGCAGGTTATGGACAGTTTGGAATAAATGACTCTAAAATATTATGTTGTATCTGTTTGTGCAGTATCCTAAAAAGAGGTAACCACTTATTTCTTTGATTTATGGTGGAAGTAAGACATGTAGACCACTAATGTGCCGTCTACTAGACTAATACTGGAGTGAATGGCTTTTCAGTGCCTCTAAAACTGTTCTCCAGGCTGGTGTAAAATATATCAATGCAATTGCCCACCTACCCTGTATTGCATGGGTCAAATCCAGTGGCGGATTTTACCCAGATTTGACCCTTTGGGGGGGAGGCCCAGCACCGTTGCCGGCCGCTGAATAGCTCCGTATCCAGCGGCCAGTTTTACTATTTAAACCGGCGCGCTGTGTGCAGCTTCTGAGAAGATACGCTATTAGCGTAGCGGGAGCGATGCAAAATGTGCAGCAGGCTTCCCCGCTACGCTAATAGCGTATCTTCTCAGAAGCTGCACACAGCGCGCCGGTTTAAATAGTAACCCACACGCTCTGTATGCATATACAGGGAGGATAGAAAGTGACAGCCGGCCAGCGATGCGGGAGGAGAGCGCTGTGTTTGTGGTTTTTTTTTGGGGGGGGCCCAAAAAAAAATCTTGCACCAGAGCCCTTTTGTTCCGTAGGTCCGCCACTGGTCAAATGCTTGCCTTGCATAGGGGATAATAAAAAGTGTGTAATGAATCACCGGCACTCCATAAAGCTTTGCGACCTTCAAAAGGTGGAGCTTGAAGTGATGACACAGCGCCACGTGGAATTTGAACATCAGGGACAGATAATCACCAGCCAACACGTAACGTTTTCTCCAGACTATTGGATGTATTAATACAGTGTCACATATCGTTGTAAATATCAAGGCTGGGGGGTCACATAGGGTCCCTTCTCCAGGGTGACATAGTGACATCATTATGTTGCCCTGAAGAAGGAACCCTGCTTGGCCCCAACACATCTGTGCAGGTGATTATTTTTCTATGTTGCATAGGGGATGATGAATAAGGTAAAATACTTACATGCAGCTGATGCTCTTCTTCTCTCTTTGAAGCCTGTCGGGGTACTTTGGTGTCATGTAGAATGCAGGGTGCCTGGTTACCTCCAACTTCCTGTCACATTTCTGGTACAGGGAGTGAAGGGAAATCTCCCCAATGGGACACAGAGAGCAAAAAAAAATAAACTGACATTGACTCTCTAAAAGTTTTTGCTTCACATACACTTGAATGAAAACTGCTGGAATAATACTTGTTTCATATTTTATATTTCATGTTGACTTTATTTATCTGTCAGTGTCAGTATAATAACATCCAGAATGATAAATGATTGAATATTTAAACATTGCAGGAAAACCCATTGTAAGGAAGATTCTCCAGGAGGGTAGAAATATTGTCCTGGAGATCGACAGCTTCTCTCCACAAGATATTACGGTGACCTGGGAAAGAGCAGACCAGCAATCTGGTCCATATAGAAGGATTGATAAGAAATCCATCCAGAAAAATCCAACAGAGTGCAGTGACGGGAGCTTCAGTCTCACCAGCACACTGGAGACTGCGGGGATAATTGATATCATGCAACTAACAGACAAATATTTTAAAGTCATTATAGAACACGGAGCACTAAAGACTCCGGAAGAGATTTTCTTCTTTCGCCACAAAGGTAATATGTGATTTTTTTACTTCCTGTATTCCAGCTCATTGCACAAATTTTGGCTTTGTACTGATATCAAGTTTCCTTTAAGTTTTCTTCATACAACAAACATTGAAGAGAAAACTCAATGTACACCAAAAATATTATGTCGTTGGTACACAAACCTATTTGTAATTTGTAAATTGGAACTACGCTCTTACAATATGACACTTACAGGTAGTTTTATAGAGCTCTGTAAGTAAAACAGAATCGCATTATTTTGTTTACCTTTATTTAGCCTTTCTCTCACCACCCCAAGAACACATACCCTCTGCTTCCCCCTCCCAACTGTATTTCAGCTTCCTCTGCTCCCACTCCTAGCAGTGACTGAGCAGCTCTGCCCACCCACTCCCAGCAGTGACTCATCAGCTCAGTTCCTCTTGCTCTTCCCTCCCAGCATGAGGTGAGAAGTCAGTAGTATGTAATCCACTCAGCAGGGGGCAGAAGCAAGGAGTGCAGAGGTCAGTAGTATGTAATGCAGAGTTCAGTGGCCAGGAGTAAGTAACGCAGGGTTCAGGAGTCTGTAGTTGGTAATTTAGTGTGTAGACATGTCTCCTGTGCCCAGCTGTCAGTATCCCCCACATACCGGCATTTATACCACATTGTTGGGGGTGATATTATTATTATACAGGATTTATATAGCGCCAACAGTTTGCGCAGCGCTTTACAATATAAGGAAGACATGACAATCACAATACAATGCAAGACAAGATGGTGAGGAGGGCCCCGCCCCTGAGGGCTTACGATCTAAAATGGAGGGGGAAGTGATACATGAGGAGGGAGCTGTGTGGGGAATTATTGTCTGAGAATGTGATGGTTGAGCGTTTAGGTTGAGGTGGGATAGACTTCCCTGAAGAGTCTTTAGGGAACGCCTAAAGGCAGTCAGAGTGGGAGATAGACGGACAGGTTGGGTTAAAGAGTTCCAGAGGATGGGAGAGACTCTAGAGAAGTCCTGGAGGCGAGTATGGGAGGAGTTGATGAGGGAGCTGGAAAGCAGGAGATCTAGGGATGAGCGGAGTGGACGGTTAGGGTGATACTTTGAGACAAGGATTGAGATATAGCCGGGGGCAGAGTTGTTTATTTCTTTTTCCTCCCTCTCCTCCTTTCTGCTTCTCCCCCAGACCCCCCTCCACATATGGAGATTGGTACAGAGAAACAACAGTGAAGCATAGTTACCTGTTCTAGTGTGCTGATTCCCTCTGAGCCATCTTTCTCATCCATCCGCCGAGCTTGTATGTGATAACATACCTGGAAAAGGAGGCGTAGTGAAGGGTACATGCCGTATCTATGCTCCTTCCCTGCACTGCTCTGTATTGTGGGGAAGAGAACTTAAAACAAAAGGTCAGCATGGCAGGGATGTGATCTACCAATCACCTGAGTTTGCAACCCCCATTCTATACTATTCAGAAATAATCCCAATTGTCACTTGAAAGCTTGGCAGCCCACTTCTCACTTCCCACACCTTCCCATTGGCCAGAGAGGCTGCCTATCATAGTGGTGGACCAATAGCAATGGAGGGATGGAGTGAGCAGGTAAGCTTCAACACTACCCAGAAGAATTGACACTTTACCCAATCAAAACAGCCCAGTGTTAGGGCAAGGCAAGTGTCACTAAATGCGTATACCCCCCCTTCCTGGTGTCTGCTCCTCATACCTGGCATCAGCTTTTTGTTTAAAAAAAAATATTTTTGAGTTTAATTTCAATAATTTCAGCTTCTTTACAATTATAAGAAATGTAACACAGCTGTCTGCGAGTGTTATCAGTAACTCTTTAATTACCTAACACTGTGTGTCATTTACCATCCCATTAAACAATGTATTTGTATTTTCATACAGGAGATGTGTATAAAGTATCTGGAAATGAAAAGAAACCATTGGAGAAAGTTAAACAAGACAGCAAGTTCCCAATATTAACAAAACCTGGGAAAAAAAAAGACAGCAGAGCCTAAAGCCTCAAAAGACACCCAAGACAACACAGCCATTGAGTAAGCACTATAACCAGAATGGAATCAGAATCTTCACATTTCCTGCTCCATTTATCACTATCTACATTCTACATCCAGGAATGATGATCACAAACTAAGGATCACCACAGGAGAAGATGAGACTTCAATAGTTCTGGTGGCCAACTATCTCATTACACGCCGCTGTCATTGACATTGAAATATCCTCCAAATATCCTGAACAACCAAATCCTCGTCCTACCATTCAACTAAACAAAGACCAAACCCTTTATAAACTCCACCCCATTACCTGTACTGTGGAATGTGTTATCTGTCATGTAATGGAGAGTTCTGTGGCATGTCATCGGCTTCCAGGAATGCAATGTGTCTGCCAGAGCAACCAATAGAAAGGTGGGAACTTTACATTATTGGAGGGACTGGAGGACCTGGGACACACAGGAATAACTCTGCTGATACACTTCAGATCATCATTGCTGTCCTTTTGTTATTATGATTTCCTCATATTTAAGCAAAACTCTTCACAAGAGTCTATTGTCTAAGATCAGAAGTCAGAGATGATCAGAAGAGAAATGTTGTACCTATTGGGGTGATTGGAGGGTCCAACGATGTGCTGTGATTCTCTGGTTGTCATGTGATCTGTGAATATCTGGAGTCCCTTCCTATACTGAACAAGAAGAGTTACATTGTAGCTCGGAACATCCTAAGAAGAGAGACAATGCGTGCCGGCTACATAATCTCTTCACACCTGGACAGTCGAATCACAGGAAATGGTAGCTGCCTATGTATGCGAGTCATTTACAAGAACTCTTTTATAAAGTTTTTAAATGTATACACAAATGTGATAAGAGGAATGTATATGTAACAGCTCTTATTAAAGGGAACCTAATCTGACCTAATACATTTCCTGATACCCTGCACCTACGGGAAGTGACATGCAGGAGATCCTACCAGTGTTACCTTCTCCCCAGAACCCCAATCTCACTCCTTGGGATTCAAGGTACTGAGATGCAGCCTTAGGCTGGGTTCACACCTGAGCGTATTTTTTCAGCTTGTTTTTTTGCGTTTTTCTAGCGTTTTGTAGCGCGTTTTTCCGTTCAGTGAAACGCGCGTTTCCCTGGCGGTATGATTTCTTTTCTTTTTTTTTCCGTTATTTTCTCTATTTAAAAAAAAAATATATATATATATTTTTTAGTTTCACTTTTAAACTTTCCGCCCCCCTGCGACGTGGCCGCTCGCAAGGGACGGAACCCGGAAGTCGGCAGCGGCCGGAGGACACATCGGGGATCGCGGACAACGTAAGACCTGTACGCTGTATTCCCGACCGCTTTGTTAACCCCGATCCACACTCGGGAATACCAATGTAAACGCACGGCAAAACGCTCCAAAGAAGCTCCTGTACTTCTTTGGGCGTAGGGCATTCCTACGTGCTGTAAAATGCCCAGGTGGGAACCATGCCCATAGGCAATCATTGGTTTTCACATGTCTAGCGTTTTACAGGGCGTAGAAACACGCTGTAAAACGCCCAGGTGTGAACCCAGCCTAAGTCTCTGTACAAGCAGTGCCTGTCCCCTCTCTATTGCACTAGGTGTCTCGTCCCTCTCTTCTGCACTAGGTTCATCATGTCTTTCCATTACAATGGGGCATGATCCCTCTCATGCACTACTGAAGGGGGGACTTTTGATCAGTTGAAGGAACCTTACCAGATAAAAAAGAAAACAAAAGAAACTTTTCTTTTTAACCCTTAGGGTTTGCTCACACCAGATCCAGACCAGATCAGGATGCGTTTCTGCATTTGCAGAGCAGTGCGTTTTGACACGTTATTGACGTGTTTTTGCTGCATTTTTTATGGGTTCCGGTGAATTTTTTTTTTTTGGGCTTAAAATGGGCTTTTTAGCTAGAGTGTTTGCATGGGTTTTTATGTGTTCCAGAGCAGGAAAAATAGAGCATGCAGCAGTTTTCCCACATGCACTGGAACGGAATGCTGTGGTGTGAACTAGAGCCCACAATATAATTGGAATGCATGGAATGCGTTTTTAATGCATTCTTAAACTGCTCTGCATCTGCTCCGCACTTGGTGTGAACTAGCCCTTAGTAACCCTTAGTTAGCCCTAATCAGCCATCATTTGTATTATATTATTATTATCAATATTATTTTACTGCCATGTTTTTTACCAGTAATAGTTCATTCTTATTTTTTTTTAGTTCTGTAATTTTTTTTAACGACGCACAATTCAAAACATTCAAACAAAAAGCTATTATTTCATCTGTATATTATTATGCTGTGCTTTGTAATAGAAACATAATTTCAGTTTCACCATACACAGGAGATATTATACAATAAAAGGTGCTCTTATTATTGACAGCAACACTTAGGGGTCTATTCACTAAGCTGCTGTAGGCAGCCGAGTGAATAACCGACCCGAAGTGAAGTGAGCCGAACACTGTTCGGCTATTCACTTCAGGCAGGGAAAGGCTGATTTCAGCCGTATATAGGCTGAAATCACTCGTACATCAGGTGGCTCCATGTGGCTTTGGGTCGCCCGAACATGCTCAACATGTTCTGGCGACCCGAAGTGCAGAAGGAGTTCGACTCAGCCGATCCAACATCTGGATCGGCTGAGCCGAACCTCCGGCAGGCTACTCGCTGCTGTTCGGTCTTTTCTCATAGATGCCGAACAGCAGTGAGTGAATAGCCGAATGCTGCTGAGCTGTTCTGCTCGGTCCCTCTGTGGTACCGAGCAGAATAGCAAAATAGTTTAAAAAGTTTAAAAAAAACAATAGAAAACAATTGTGCGGAGCTAGCAGTGAAAGCTAGCTCCACCCAACTGTTTTCTATTGGCCGGCGATTCTGCTGCCGAAAAAAAAAAATTCACCATAGGTGCTATCTAGTAGCGGGAGACTCCCGGAGCGCCCGGGAGAGTTGGGCTGTCTGGAGATCAGCGTCCCTGGTTACCTGGTAACCAGAAACGATGATCTCTGCAAGTGGCCGGAGCCAGCCGTAAGATCACAAAAGAGCTGAGGTGAAAGCCAGCCGTAAGAGCCGAGGTGAAAGCCGAGTGTGGCCGAGCGGCTGGCCATTGGCTCAGCCGAGCTGAGGCGTATGCTGCTTGGCCCACTTCGGGAGCTGTACGGGGCTATAGTGAATAGCCTGTACAGCAGCCCTTCGGTTCTACTGAACCGAAGGGGTCCTGGGGCCGAAGAATCAGGCGAAGCTACAGCTAGATCCTTCGGCAGCTTCGTGAATAGACCCCTTATTGTTTTAAAAGATTAGCAGATTATTTGAATTCTGCTTTCAGGCTGAACGAAAAAAACAAACATGTTCCTCTACTCACTCTCATCATCGAGGACGGAGAAACCACCTACAGCGGCTATTGTATTTTGACATTTGGCCCTGTAAGTTCAGACCCCGAACCTGCTCCTATTCATTGCAACTCTCCAATGCCATCACCACTGGTCCTACATTGTAAGGATGTGAGGACCCGCCCAAATCCCGAGACCGCCAGGGAGTGCTGGCTTCCAGGGGAATGGGGAATAAGAAAAGTATATTACCCTATTTATCACCCCCTAGAAATGGGGAAAGGTGAACTACACATTTTTTAATAAAAAGTCATCCTTGAGCTCCAGTCAGTGACTTTGCCTGGGCTGAGGTGATGTCATCAATCTGCTGCAGGCAGAAGGAAGTATTTATTCAGTCTCCCCTCCCCCAGTGATCAGACTGCAACATTGTAACTTTGTAGCAAGTCAAATGATGAGAGGAGGCAGCAGGAGCTGAAGGTCGTGGGAAAAACTTTTTGACTTAATGTCTTTAGTCCGGCCGCGTACATATATGTGACAGCATGGACTGGGCCTTAAAAGTCGTGAAGCCACATACAGTATATGTATACCATTGTTTGCGCTGAGAGTGAGCTCGATCGTGCAACCACCGCAGAGAGACCAATCTGTCACCGACAGCTCCTGATCTCAGAGTAACGTTCAGAAGGCGGGAGAACCGACTGCTGGTCACATGATCCATGTGATAGCCAATCACAGCGATCACTAGTTAGATAAGCCTCCCCTGTATCTCTTCCTCTCCTCTATGAGGAAAATAAAAAGATTCATTGGGGGGCCTCCTCACCATCTTGTCTTGAATTGTATTGTAACTGTAATGTCTTCCTTATAGTGTTATTCCTGTGCAAACTGGTCAGCGCTATATAACTTGGTGCTCCTAGAATTTCTTTTTCTCCCTCATCCTGAAATTTGGTGTTATGACCTCCTTGGTCCACATTATAGATGACAAGGCTGTGTAGCCCTTCCAACAACTACAGGTGGGATGACGCTTTGATGGTCACCATTCAATACACAAAGATACCTATGAGATTGTCCTATGTAATACATTAGCATATGGGGCACATGGCTGTCTTCTAATCTTTAGTGATATCTCCTTCTCACACCGTACCGATGTACCCCAGAATTCAAGGGGTGCTGGAACAACCGGTGGATGGGGCCACAGTATACAGTTTAGAGCAGTGCTCTTAAAGTCCCGGCCCGCTAGCCGTTACTATGTGGCCCGCAGGCAGCTCACAAGTCAGGTACGCGGTCACAGACCGCGTACCCGACTTGTGGGAGCAGCTACACAGTCTGGATCTCTGCCAGATGCAGACCGCATAGCTGCTTGGGTGCCGCACTTGGATTGATTAGTAAGGTCTGTAGGGGGGGGGGGGTATTATTTTATATGTGCAGGGGTAGGTTTTTTTATGTGTATGGGGGGAAGTGTATTAGACTCCATTCACACCTGTATCTTTACGTGCGATTAGGGATTCCTGCGTCAGGAACTTGCATTCTCCTGCAGGTGGAAAGCCTAATCTGGTGTTTACAAGTGGCAGCTTTCACCCATTCAAGTTATTGATCAGGTGACAGCCGCTGCATGTAAACGCCTGCACACCACATGTAATAGTACGTGATATGATTACATTCAGTTAGGATCAATCACTCTCCCGGGACGCATCAATTGTGCATCCAGGGAGAGTGTTATATGTGTTCTAACATATAATAATATCACATATCATTACATGCGGTGTGCAGGCGTTTACATGGAGCTGCTGTCATCTGATCATTAACATGAATGGGTGACAGCGGCTGCTTGCAAACAGCAGATTAGTGTTTCTAGCTGCAGCAAAACCTAAGCACACCTAAACCTACAGATATGAATTGGGCCTTATTGTGTGTGTATTAGTGTCTGTAGTACCGGACCGGATATAGTAACATTTTATTTTAAAGTATGAAATTGGTATTCCTTCAGCATGACCTCGCGGGGTTCCTTCATCAGGCAAAGTATCACCATTGTTGTGTTCCAGTTCTTCCTGTGGTCCAGATGAAGATAATATTCACCCCCCAACTAGGATACTTAGGGTCATTATTTAGAGCAAATATTTTCACTGGTGGTGAAACAATCACTGCCATTTAAAACACACGCACCATGGAAGATGCACCTGCAGTGAATGTTTGGTGAATGTCAGATTTGTAGCTTTATAAAAATGCTCCTTAGTATTGGTCCACTCTGTCCATGTTTCAGAAGAGATTTCACCCCCAAGGAGAGACAGAAGAGAGACATAAAAGTCATTCACACATCCAGAGAGGACAATTGTATCACCTCACACCACACAAGCTGGAGTCATAACTTTATTGAATTTACCATTTAACATGAATGACGATGCTGCGCATTGTTCAGGTATTTATAACAAGTGTACTTACACCCCATTGGCTCTGGAATGGCCTATTACTTGATGTATAAGACATGTTGTAATATGTGACCCTCTGCTTCTTGTATTGTAGGATCCTCATGCATGTACTTCTCTATATTCTATTCCTAATAAACATTTTATCTCTTGAAAAACATTTGTATTTCTCTCCTTCCAGTCCTAAAATGTACACAGCTCTGCCACACAGCACGGCCTTGTCTGGCAGGACAGGAGACCTGTGTTTTTTCTGCTGCAGTTCAGTAACACTTACAGGTCTTGTCCCTCCCTCCAGCTTGGACAGTGATAAGAGAAGCAGCAGACTGATGCCTTCTGTCATTCTGCTTGTTAACACATCAAAACTGAGTGGCCCCTGCTTTCTGTCCACCCGAAAAAAATACAAATCAGAATAAAGAACTCTAACTTTTCTAACACTCAGAATCATCAACTTTCTTAAGCAGAAAAAAAAGCTGAGGATCAGTAGAAGGAAATATATTCAATATCACTTACTAGGTGTCAGTTCTATGTAGTTCCCGTGATGGAAGATGTTGTCTTGAGGTACATGGATGTGTGTGGGATTGGCAGCAGATATAAAGTAGGTTTGATTGCTCGAGATTCCATGGATGGCAAGCGGTGAATTACTGAGGGTGAAAATGGACGACCTCAGAAACATTACCGTCCTCCACACATAGCTTCCCCTGTGAGCATATTATATGTGACCATGATATAGGCAGCCATGACACCAGAAAGGACTACTCAAACCAGAAGGAGAAAATACATCAAAAATGGGGGGGGGAAATATGGCGCTATAACCAAAATGACCACAAGGTAGCAGCACATGAATCAGCTATACTGCTGCTCACAATACATGGCTTAAAGGAGAACTATTATGTCTGGATCCGCCCAGCTGCGTGAGTGACAGCTGGCTCTGCCTATCTTAGTGGTGAGACAAGTTTTTTTACATGCTGACTTTTGAGTGTGCCATGATGCCTTTCTACTGCATCACTGAATCATGCCTGCTTTTAATGCAGTGCCGTCTGAGGACCCGAAGATCACAGGCATTTAATATTGCATTTCGGCCTTGTCTTTTGCACACAGAGATTTCTCCAGATTCTCTGAATCTTTTGATGATATTATGTACTGTAGATGATGAGATATTTAAAGTCTTTAAACATTTTTCTGAAATTGATCTTTTTTTAGACACCGCTTTTCACAGATTGGTGAACCTCGGCCCATCTTTACTTCTGAGACACTCACAATTACTTTATTTTTATCTTAACATTGTCCATTTTCTCAGTTTAAACACTTGTTACTTGTAAAGTAATCCTGGATCCCTTTCCCAGCTTATCAGTCTTTGCTTTCCTAATCAAAAAATGTAAAGAATTCTCAGAAATCCTTACATCAGAAAATTGCAAAACCGCACAGACGACTTTTACTCTGTAAGTTCAGAAATCCGTAAAGCTGCAAAAAAGGAACAAAGCCCGTTCGAAAAGAGATCTGTTTCATAATGAGAAAAACAAAGAGAACCTGCAGCCACATACGGCTTAGACAACACATCCAGAGTAATTGGCCTCCTGCCAACGGGAGTAACAGTATTCTTCCTGTAACCTTTTACAGGATATAACGGAAAAATAACTCTTACAAGCAGGAAAGTTAAAAAGTTTAAGAAAGAAATAAACTAGAAATGCATTGATACCTGTATTTTGGTACCGAGTACGAGTACCGATAATTTTTTTCGGTACTCGCCGATACCAATTACCGAGTAACGGAAGTCCCATTCAGGAAGCCAGGTGGCGTGTCGTGTAAAGAGTCGCCACCCGGCTTCCCGATTAACAAGAAAGTCCCCTCTTACCTTAGTATGCAGCCTGTCACCCCCGGTGCCTGTTCAGCGAGAACGCGGCCTTCCTCCGGTACCCAGCCGGACCCGTCTGGCCATCCAATCAGGAAGCCGGGCGCCTTGTAATGACGCAACGCCCTGCATTCTGAGTGGCCGGGAGGCCGGCTCCATGCTCCCTTGTCATGAGATGACAAGGAAGCCAGCTTCCCGGCCAATCAGAAAGCAGGGCGTCGCGTCATTACACGCTGCCCGGCTTCCTGATTGGCCGGGAAGTCGGCGCCATGCTCAAGTGACGAGAGAGCATGGAGCCGCTTCCCGGGAAACCGGGCACCATGTAATGACGCGCTGCCCAGTTTCCTGATACCGGAAGTACTTGTGCTAGGTATCGGAGCATTTGGGCGAGTACGAGTACTCGCCCAAATACTCGGAATCGGCACCGATATCGATACTAGTATAGGTATCGGTGCATCCCTAAAAGAAACACCTGCAACTGACTTAAAAGAGAGCTGTGGGTATCCTTTTTTCCCATAGTTCTCTTCAGGGTCACGGGAGGACATATGGTAACATCCTCCCGTGACCCAAAACTCAGCATATAGCGGGATATTGCCCACTATATGCTGAGAGTGCCGCAGCCGGGACGGGTGCTGACAATACTGTCGATATCCACCCCGCTGGCTGATTGACAGCTGGCTCTGCCTATCTAGAGGCAGAGCCAGCTTCGCCCACCCCCTCGCCTGTCTGCTCCTCCAGTCAGCGCTGGAGGATCGGAGAGTGGAGGGGGAATCCCTATGGGGAGCCGTGACTGACAGTCATCTCCCTCTGCAGAGAGATGATCGGGAAAGGAGATAGCGGGCGGTATGTTTTGTAATGTATTATAGCTCCCCAAAGCTCACCTGGATGACAGCTGGCAAAAAGTGAGAAGGTCACAACAGAGACGGTTTAAATAGGAATCTTCAGCCAATCAGAGGCCACTGAAGAAACAGAATCCTTCAGCTGAAAATGGTAAGTTTGCCTGGATACTGCAGCAGAGCAATAACGTTTCAGGGTTAGAGAAAAAAGAGAAGACGAGGGAGGAAGGGAACACATTCTAGTTGGTGCCGTTCCATGAGGGGGCGGGGCTTGCCCAGCGCTTGTTCACCCCCCTGACATTCAGTTCACACACCACAGGGCAGCCACTTTCAAGTAGATATTAAAGTTTCACAGCAAGGTTTTACAGCAGAGCAGACATGCCACCCACCCATGCACACATCAGGGAAAACATTTTCACAGCCTTGATGTGAAATTGCAGCATCCACTTACCAATGACTGTGCCACAAGACTGGACTTCATCACTGCCCTGGTAGGCATGGATGGTGGGTTGGAGGCTCGTGCACAAGCTAGAGGGTAGCCATTATCAGGTGGATACTGACATTTCGCAGCATGAGAGCAAACTTGTTTCCACCCCCACTCAGGTTATTCACACAGTCCAGTACAGAACACAGGTTTGATTCACACAGGTCCAGAGGGCACACAATAGCCTTTCCGGCCTCTGCACCTTGTCCTTGTGTTATATAGACTGCCATGCCCACCACCCCCTTCCTCCATCCTCTTCCAGCCACTGCTCGCTCCAGACTGTGTGACATCCGGCTTCATTCCTGTGTTTCAGCCGGCGCATGCTCAGCTTATCCCAGGGCTAGGTCATGTGGTGGTGAATGAAACACCTCCAGCCCTCCTCCATGCCGTGCAGTGGCTACACGAATTTAAACTCAATGAAGTCACGCATGCAGAAGAGAATTCCAGAGATCATCTCGTTCTGGAAGTGACCCGGCAACTGGACCCAAAATTCCCAGCATTGCCAGGTCCCCATCCCAGGTATATACAGTATATATATATATTAGGGATGCACAGATACCAGTTCAGATTCCAGTGCCGATACTTGCCATGTTCACAAGTACTACCAGGGTTGGATCGGTTGCAGCTGGGACCGGGCTCTGGTGCTCCACCACTGTCCTGAAATCATTAGTCTGTATTGTTTTATAAAAACTGTCACATGACACTAAACAAAAATGTATCAGTACTCGTGTCCGTGAGGACAAGTATGGGTACTTGTACTTGGTCTGGAAAAAGTGGTATCTGTGCATCCCTAATATATACTGTATATAAAATCAAATTATATATATAAAGTATATAAAGCAATCATTTTTTGCCAATTTATAGATCGCTTGTTCGGCCTCATCTGGAGTACGCGGTCCAGTTTTGGTCACCAGTCCACAGAAAGGATGTCCTGGAGCTGGAGAGAGTCCAGAGAAGGGCAACCAAACTAATTAAGGGGCTGGAGGACCAAAGCTATGAGACAAGGTTGCTGAATTTAAACTTGATAATGCTGGAAGTGAGAAGATTAAGAGGAGACATGATTTTGATGCACAAAATGTTCAATGGTAATGGCAACATCAGCAATACACTTTTTACTGTAAACTCCGCACCAAAGACTAGAGGCCACCACCTAAAACTGGTGGAGAAAAAATTTATCCACAAAAGGTGTAAGGGCTTCTTCTCAGTAAGAGCGGTTAAAGTCTGGAACTCTCTGCCACAAGCAGTGGTATTGAATTCAGTATTGAATCATTCAAAAAGCATTTAGATACCTTACTCAGAGACCGTAACATACAGGGGTACAGGTACTCTTAAAAACAAGTTCACACAGGGACTCATGTACACACGCACATGCACAATCACACACAGACACACGCAAAGGTTTAACTTGATGGACATTTGTCTTTATTCAACATCAAACACTATGTAACTATGTAAAACAAATCATACATTAAAACAGGGAGGCACAAATCCCTGGAGCCCCGTAGCCAATGCTCCTTACAAATGACAGCGGCCTCCTTACTTTTGAGTTTTTCTCTAGTCTAGTCTTGGAGCTGGAAAAGTATCTGTACTTGTACCGAGCACTGTACTTGGTATCTGTGCATCCCTAATATACAGTATATCAATGTAATACACAGTACATACTTTTCTATCTTTAGATAATGACGAGAGTGCTATGAAATCTGAGAAGACATTCCACGATTCCAGGTTACAGTAACAGGTAAGTTTCACTTTCAGTTATAACACACGAAGACGGAGGCTCAGTCGGCGTGGCCGGGGTGGATGAGGAAGATATTGAATAGTATCATGGTGGAATCTGTCATGGGTTGGATGCCGTGTGTCCTCCTTATGCTCCTCTGTAACACAGGTGAGCGATGACTTTTATACTTTTATTTAATTTCAGAATAAAGCCGAGGTATTTCGCTGCAGCTCCCCCCCTCCCCCCCCCTTTTGCTCTACCCTTATAACTCCGCAATCACTGTTCCTTTATACTCTGCAGCTTTTCAGCATCGTGTTTACTTTTCTTCTCCTTTGGCTTCTTTTATGTTCTCTTGTTAAGCGAAACTGCTGTTTGTTTTTAGATCTAGTTTAAAGTGACACTAAACTCAAAACTTAAAACTTAAACCTCAAAAATCCATTCAAGTCCCTGAACTCTGAACAACAATGTCTCTTATTGGTGTAACACTCGGCTGTAGATCCTCCAATCATCTCTGAATTGGTGCTGACACTGTCCTTCCTTCTGGAGGGGGGCTACTTTTGTTCTCCATGGTCCCTGTGTGTGTTGTAAAGTAGTCACCGCTCCAAGCTCGCTCCCGGGATGGACTACAATCTCAATACAAATTAGTAAACTAAACATGAGATTGTAGTCCATTCCGGGGGAGCGAGTCATTACCCGCCCACCGGCTCCCTGATTGGCCAGAAAGCCGGCTCCATGCTTCATCGTCACCTGGTGACGAGGGAGCATGGAGATGGCTTCCCGGTAATTCAGGAAGCCGCCCAGCTTCTTTTATGGGACTTCCGGTATCGGTATACGGTATCTGCAAGTTTAGAAGAAAAAGATCGGTACTCATACTCAACACTGTAAAACCAGTATCTGTGCATCCCTAGTGTTTATATTTGGCCTAGTTGTTTATGAGGGGGGTCTCACAAAACTCTAATGAAAAGTCAACCAAGCCTAATTGCAGAACGCCAATTAACACTTGACAGATCTAGTTAAACACAAGATGTGTACTGTAGAGGGGATACAAAGAGAAGCTGAAGGCTCTGCATGGCCAAGCAACTCAGGATGAAGAGCGGGATATCTGTGATATGATATCTGATCCTCTGTGCAGAGCAAACACTGGGGAGATCACCTGATCACTCCAATGTTTGTACCCAGTTATGAATAAACAGGAAGTGCTTTACATCACTTCCTGTAATTCATGAGTTTCTGAATGGGTAGTAGCACTCACAATAGAGGATTCTACCCATTCATAACTGGATGATTGTAAATATTTTACTATCACCACTTTGTGAATGAATGGGAAGCTTCTCTACTGACTGCTTTCCATTCATTTAGAACAAAAGCTGCAGAAAAAGAGATTGAGGACTCTGTGTCCTCAATTTCTTTTTCTATTTCAAAAGGGAAATGTCAGGGGTCTGTTCAGACCGCTGATATTTACCGAAGCCCCCCCAACAGTAAAAAAATTAAAATAAAAAAATAATAAAAATAAATACAAAATAATAAAAATAAATACACAATTTTTTTGTTCTTGCCTCGGGTGCAAAAGGAGATTGCTAAGGCTCTGCTGCAGCACAATGGGTTGTGTCCTGGTGTTGCTTCTCTTTCCAGCAGCTGAATACAGTTCACCTGGGTGTTATTTTGGGGTAGTTTAGATCTTGGAGGAGCTAGGCTGGGTAGGTAAGTGTACTTTATCTGAAAGTGCGTTCACCCTTGCAACTAGCTGATGACTGCAAAGTAGAAGTGAAGGAAGAACAACATGACATGCAGAACTGTGGGGGGAATTCTGCTAATGTGCAGGTATGTACCTCTGCTCCTTCATCGTCCAATCCGCTTGCAGCAGGTGGGACTGTGATCCCGCGCTCCCTGGACTGTGCTATTCAGCAGTAGATAAGACACCTCAGATGAATTTCCATTGTGTGTTCCATTGCTCACATGTTACTCTTTAACCATCGTGTGATCTTTGTACCCATTCTGTATGATTTTATTGTCTTTTTAATAATGTGCTCATTCACTGGCGGCAAAAGTGTAAAAGACTTACAGTGTTATTCACAAAGGGGTGAAGAGTTTGGAGAAGGCCGGAGAAGTGAACAATCTAGAACAACATACCTGAACTGGGAAGTGAGCTGAATTAGAGAATGTTTCCAAATCTGCCATGTTGTCCTAGATTGTTCACTTCTCCGGCCTTCTCCAAACTCTTCACCCTTTTGTGAATAACTCCCTTAAAGTGATATTAAAGTCAAAAGGTTTTTAAGGTATTTTAAATGCTGATGAAATCACTTACAATGGACGGCGCTGCTCCTTGATGTAAAAAAGTTTTAGCTTCCTGCAGAATCAGCTGTTCCCCTGAGCTCTGGCACGGATATCCTGTTTTAGGGACAAGTTTTGACTTGACCATTGACTGATTTGTGATGGTCACACGAACTCCATGGCGGGTAGATTGCTTCCTTCCTGGTGATTACTTGTGAATATATTTCCGATTCCCGGAGGCTGGAAATGGACTCAAAATTGTCACGTGATCAGCTCTATATAAATGTCATAGGCAGCAAATGTTCCAGTTCTTGACAATTCTGCTTGTTGAGTTTTCAGATGTGTGGCCCTAATGTCTATGTGACCCCAGAGTCAAATATTCAAAAGAGCCCCTTTTCTGGAGTCAGATCTTCTGAGCTTTTTGGAGACAGCAGATAATGTGAATTGTTTTTTTTTTCTTTACTGTAAATTATATTTTAGAGATTTAGGGCGCTTCCAGGTAAAAATAGCTCAATTCAAACAGCTAAAAAATCAGGATAAGGATATTTGTTAATAAAACAAGTGATTGTATTTTTCTTCAGAGTATAAAGAGATATTGGAATTACAGTCATGTGGTTAAAATAGAGACACTTATCCTTGTGTAAAGGCTTTGCGAATTGAGCCTAATGAACTCTGAGACTTTTCTACACCTTTTGTATTGATGCATTTGGAATGTATTTAGCTGGATACATTGGATCAAGGTAACTTACCACCAATCAGTGACATGCACTACCTATGCCTATGGTTCCGGGTGAGGCATTTCCCAGCCTCGCCCCCAGCACGTCCCGCCCTGCCCCCCGCTGGCTGAAGTCCCGCCCCCAACCTAGTGTGAAGGAGGAAGGAAGGAGCCTCCCTGTCCCTCACTTGCTCGTCACTGCTGAGGTATTGAGATCGATGGCCTCAGTATTTTGTTTTCTCTTTTTTTGATTGGACAGCTTGGACCAATAGAGCTTTGCCATTGGTCCAAGCCATCCACAGAGCTCACGCCTGTAACAAAGAGTAGAGGCTGTGACAGCTCTAGTCTCAATAGTTAGGTTACACAAGCAGTGGGGAAGTCCGCTGCTGTGTAACCTAACTACCTGCAAAAGCCGGGTACATCGCTGCCTGTAATTAACATCCAGCGCTCCGTCCATGACAGGTTACACAGCGTGGAGCATTTCCCTGCTATGTAACCTGTTAGAAGCCGATCTGAATGGAGAAAAAGCTGTCAGCTTCAGACTTGAAACTGACAGCTTTTTCCTCCATAATACCAGGTGAGGCTCTGCCCCCACCTGCCTCCCCTGACCTCACCTCCCAGCCACCAATGGTTTATATACAGTATATCCATGTAACATGGATGGTGATAGGTTACAATGATCTGCTCAATCACTTCCTAGGATAGGTGTGTTTTGCTACCTTGGAGTGCAGATCAATGTTATACTATATGTTAATAAATAATCATGGCCTTTAATAGTCTCTATCTCCCTATTCTCTGACATTATATAGTCTTCCACTGGCCAGCTTACAACTTAGCGGCACTTTAAAAGGCTCAACTCGACTGCATACAACAGCCATGGGTGCAGGCCAACTCCCAGGCTTGTGCCCTCCCTCTATTATCAAGTTGTGGTATAGGTAAATACACACCCCACTGATATTGGCATACTATGACACGAAAGAGAGAGAGAATCACAAGATGTCAACGTGCGGGGAGTGGGTTGGGAAATTCCAGTGCACAGAAGTAGGAGCAAGGTACCGTTGTGTTACACACAGGGAGACTAAACACAAAATATGGGTAGCAACAAATAATTTGAGGATCACAGGGCACCCCAGGCTCAACCAGGGATCAGCAGAAAGAACAGTGAGTAACAGTTCACAAGCAGCAGTTCATAGGCAGCAATTCACAGGGCAGAAACCCTAGGGCATATGTTCATAGGGCAGCAATAGTAGGTAGCAGTTCAGGAGGCAGCAGTCACGGGCACAGCAAGGGATGGAAGACAAAGATTAGTCAACACACGGTAGGGGTCCAACAGTCCTGGGCAACTGGATGGGTTGGCAGAGAGAGATCCAGGCAGGGTGATCCTCAGAGTGAAGGGTTTGCAGTGTCCTTCTAAAGGGAGATTGCAGGGTCATGGGAGAAGTGAAGGTCAAGGACAACAGCTACTCTTGAACATTTAACGAATTCTGCTGTTTTGCTGATACTCGCTCCATGGCTCCGAGCGCCAACAATCATCCCACGTTCAAAGGCTGTTAAATCGCGTTGTTTACCCGTATCTTCAGCCGGGATGACAAGCCCAAAGCATACAGCTCCAAGAATGTAAACAAGCTGGCACTCAAAATAATCCTCCGATATATACTTTATTGATGAGTCGAGTCACCCATATAACACATATGGCTTACGTGTTTCAGCCCAGATTGGCCTTAGTCATAGCTGTGACTATGGTCCTTCCTTAAATGCATTAGATACAGTATATCTGTTCAGTAAAGTAGATCTTGGAGGAATAATTAGAGTGCTGTCTTGTTCACATTCTTTGGATTCAGTTTGGAGAAAGGACTGTGGTCGAGCACCAACAAAGTGTAGTGTGGGCTGTATGGGGGTCAGAACATCCATTGTTTTTTGCCTGCTGTTTCAGTGGTAGCACTCATACACAGAATGCACCCTCACTTCACATGAATTCCCTTGTCTTCTTACAGGTCTTGGACTGGAGGTGACTGCTCCTTCTGCTCAGGTTGCTTCGTTCCATTCTCCAGCTCTTTTGCCATGTACTTTCAGCATTGCAGCTCCTTCAATAAACCCGCAGTACTTGGCGATAATCTGGTATTATGGAAATGAAGAACTGGTGAGGTTTGACAACAAGGAGAAAGTGGTCAAAGAGAGGTTTTCAGTTGATGAGCAGGAGGCCAGAAAGGGAAACGCATCTCTGACCATCCACGACGTGACCATCACTGATCAGGGGACCTACAAGTGTTTGGTCATCTACACTCCAGACCGGAAACAAAGGGAGATCAGGCTGGATGTTCGTGGTAAGAATATAAATGATTGACATGGTTCCATAAACAACACTCTGCTGCTATGATCACCTCTCTCGAAATATGTATTAATGGAAAAAAAACTTTTTTCTCTTCCATTCATTGAAGGACACAGTGGAGATCCTTGGATCTTGGCTGTTGGGTTATAGCTACCAACTTCAAGAGTAGGACCCTAGGTGCAAAAAACAAAAAGTACAGCCTTGGAACTGCCCGCTGCAGGTGGCCAAACGCCCATCTGCTAGTGGCAACTCAAGACCTTCAATCAACAGCTGAGCTTGGTGACATGCTGGATGATACAGATCCTTGGAGTCCCCCCAGCTCAACCTGCAAGGGGTCGGCTGCAACACCCATGTCCTGGCTCTAAGGGCAGCCTGTGAGTGTTCCCCATGGGGGCACATATGACAGAGTGACTTGTTACTTGATGTAGGGCTGCAACCAACTATTCTCATTATCGATTAGTTGGTTGGATCCCCAAGCTCTCTCCTCTACGCTGGGAGGAGGGCACAGCAAGCAGTGGGCAGGTGCAATAGCCAGTTTGTTATTGGCTATTGCAGTTTGAAATGACTAACAGCAGGCTGGCTATTGCACCCGCCCATTACCTGCTGTATTTACATTTACCTGCCGCCTGCAGAATCTTGCCCGTGGCAGTTATCATTCCCTGGCTGAAGCTATTGAAACACCATGTGCTTATAATACAATTATAAATGGTGGGAAAAAAGTAATTTTTGGTTTTGACCTGACAAATTCTGCTGATGGAGCTGCGTTGCAGTGCCATTCATTTCAATGGCACCCCAAACGCAACTCCCACCCAGAGTGTGATCACCTGCACTGTAATGCAAGGTACTGCAATGCCATGCGTTCCAGTGCAGTGCAATTGCAAAAATGTTTATTCTGAAGTAAACTTTGTAACACTGCATTTGTGTATATTATTTTAAATTAAAGTGACATTATAGGCAGAATTTTTTTCCCTCCCCCCCCCCAATGTTAATGTCAGCACTTACCTTATATGATGTCTCTTAATCCGATCTTCTTCTTCTTTCCTGATGTTTTCTGCCTTCTCTCCAGCGCTGCGGCGGCTCTCCGATCCAGCGCTGACTCCTCTGTCCTTCCTGGCACTTAATGTCCTAGGGTGTCTGCATGCGGGTGCACGCATCCATAGACTTAACTTGTGTCTCTCCTCGCGTCCCGGCCGAAAATCGGAACCGCGCATTCGCTCGCACCAAGATGCTTTGCGGCTGCCCGAGAATTTTCACATTTTCGGACGGGAGCGCGTGGGAAGACACAGGTAAGTATATAACGATGTTACAGTGGGTTTTTAAAAAAAAATTTATTGCAAATATCTACTGCTTGCTAGCATTACATATATGCAAAAATAAAGGAGGGGTTAATAATCCTTTAAGGATGGTATTTATTTAGGTTTTTTGTGCGGTAGGGGATGCAGGGGTTGGGCCTTCTTGCCCCCAGGCTCAACAGACTAATGGTTTATCTCCAGGTACAGTAAAATGGATGTTCTGTTAGATCTGTGGGATCAGTTTCCCTGATCTAGGTCGCCCCCCCCGATATTGCCTAGTCGTTGCTTTGAGATAGAGAGGGTAGATCTGCATTTATTCAAGGGCACACCACCCACTCCTCTGGTTGTTTATGTATGTGACCAGTTGTGCTATATGTACTGCTTTGTGACTAACTGAGCTACCTCTAAGAGATGGGCTGTTGGCAACCTGCAGGGGACGGCCCCTAGGCTGTACCTTTTTTATGCCTAGTGTCCTACTCCTGAAGGTGGCGCTATAACACAATGGCTAGGATCTAAGGATCTCTGCTGTGTCCTGCAATGAATGCAGAGAAAAGGATCTAGTTTTGCTAGATTTGGATAGAGTGGAGGGGGATAGGACAGGAAGAATGGGATAATCTACCCAATGGGACACAGACATAAAAGGACATCAACATGCTAATGAAGTAGTTTTAGATAAAACCTTTCTGTATTCATTACATACCTTATTTTAGATCCAGTGCTGTCATCACTGGGTCTCTATGCTTCTCCAAGCAATGAAGGCACATTATGGCTGCTCGGAGCGACTGGAAGGGTGCTGTACATTGCTTCCTGAAAACGTCAAATCACTCTGCCTCAGTATTACTCTCAAGGGCCCTCCCTCAGCCCTGAAGCAAGTAGTGGGCTGGTTTTTGGAAGGAAGTATGCAAATATGAAAATGCTTTAATGGGTGAGTGTCTGTTCGGAGGAGTGGGTGTTCCTAGGCAGGCTGTATTTGCATGTAGAGCTACCTAGGTAATACTCACATGTGATGCTGAGCCCCCATGATCGAAAGAACTGAAATCCATAGATTGAAAGGGGTGGGCCAGGGACAGTGATGCTGGACACCCTCCAGCCAGAAAATAAGAGCTTTAATGACTTGCTGCAGCTTCTAATGCACATTGTGAGAAGCTCCCGGCGTGCAGTGACATCAGAGGAAGCAATTTCAATCCAGGAGAGGAGCCGGGACAACTTTGCAAGA
This sequence comes from Nanorana parkeri, assembly GCF_000935625.1. Taxonomy (NCBI): domain Eukaryota; kingdom Metazoa; phylum Chordata; class Amphibia; order Anura; family Dicroglossidae; genus Nanorana; species Nanorana parkeri. The sequence continues at coordinate 144,492 of NW_017308191.1, read as the reverse complement.
CTGAAGGGAAGGCCGGAGCTCAGATTTAACACTTCTCTATCCAAAACTGAATAAAAATGCTTTGGCTAAACACATGTACTTTAAAAATAAAATTGTATTTTTATTGGCTCTAACCTAACTTAAAATATGATGACAATGTATAAATAAGTTTATATTAAATGACCATAATTCTAACTAGGAGGCGAGGCCTCTTTTCTGCTGCTCCAGCTCTCCATGGCATGGAATTTTTTGCCTTCTAGGTTCTTTTCGGGCAAACTCCCTCTCACTTCCTGTCCTAATTACTGTGAGTTATCTTCCTGTTGCCGTTGTTCAGAATGCATATTCCATATACTGTGAAGAATCCACTAGTAGCTCGTGATGGTATAATTGGCTTCCTTGTGGATTCAATGTAGCAATCCATGGAGAATGTCCTTAAAATGCTGTTATTTCTCTTACAGCTAAACCAGAGGTCAGGATACAAAGAAAAGCTCTTTGTAAGGATGAGGAAAACCCTCTTTATTGCTTTATCTCGGGCTTCTTCCCTCAGGAGGTCAAAGTCACCTGGCTATGGAATAATATTCCAATCCTGGGCAGATCAGAAATGGGGGCTTATCAAACAAATGCTGATGGGACTTACAAAGTGAAGAGCTCATTGGTCCTCACTCCTGCTCAGATCCAGGATCATCCATCCATAGCCTGTCAGGTGGAACATGTGTCTCTACAAGGGCCCATCCAAGATGCCTTCACAGTGCAATATGGCGGTAAGCATGGCTTTCTGTTCATTACCACGATAAAGAGGATGGGGGAGAAGAGTAGACTGTATGATCCAGATATTTTACCAGCATATGGACAACCCTTTAAAGCTGCTTCCTGGAAAAACGTTTGGGTTTGTATTAGGAATTGTTTCAAGTTGGACCTGAAAAAAAATGCTCTTATGCAGAATGGGAAAAGTAAACCAGGCCCTCTGCTTTAAACCCATAAATTTAGATGTGGTTGAGGGATGATTAGTTGACCAGGTATGTAAAATAATTCATGACAGTGGAGCTGAGATGTAAAAATCCACCATTGTGAAATTTTATACCAAATTTTACCACTTTGGTACACTTTCATCTTCCAATCAGAATGAGCTGTCAGTTCCACTTCCTCCAATGGAGAGTCTTCATACATGATGCCAGACACAGCAGCAGGAACAGATCTCAGAAGCAACAAAGAAATTATAGTTTTACAGGAAATAGGAGTCCTCATTAATCCAAAGATAATTAAAACCGTTTCTCTCTATGGGTGGATCCATGATAAAAACACATTCTGGCCAGGAGTGAGAAATTCCTTCCTGCTGTTAAATCTTCTGAAGCAACATCCATATATTATGTTGGCCAGGAACGGTTGTTAAGGATAATGTATGTCTGCCACTGCTGGATCAGGGACCAGGAGGTTAGGTTTTAAGGGTTAGGTTTTAGTTTGTGTATGGAGGGACAAGAATTAAATGTAAGTATTAGGTCAATTGTTAAGGGAATGTTAGGGTAAGGGTAAAATTGAGAGGGCAGGTTGGTTAAGGGCAACCCCAACCTGAGTAGGTTGTTTGGGGTTCAGGCAATGGAAGGTTGTGTTATAGCAGGGGTTCTTGGAGGTATGGGAACCAAATGACGGTCGGATGGAACTGGATCTCTAAATTGGTTAAAAAAAAATTATTTGACTTAAAATCAGAGAAATTAATGGAATGGAGAAATCAATGTGACAGATAACATGGTCAGTATCTGAACCTCCATTCCATGTTTTTATTGCTCACAAACAGCTATAAAATTGTACTAGTTGTAGCGAGCTTGTGTATTTCTGATTTGCCAGATATATAGATAAATCTGATAAAATCCTTATAATTACCGTGTTTCCCCGAAAATAAGACACTGTCTTATATTTTTTTTGGCTCAAAAAAACACACTAGGTCTTATTTTCGGGGTAGGTCTTATTTTTATTTTTAATGTATAACAATCCAAAGTCAATGCAAATCCAAATTAAATAATCCAAAGCTAAGAATAGTGTGATCAGGGCAATCAGGGGTGCCATACCTTTGCATTCATTGGCACCGCTGATTCTCTCTCGCGGCTCTTCAAGTTCCCCCTTATGCCACCAGCAGTCCTGGGAATGGTCACAACTAGGTCTTATTTTCAGGGTAGGTCTTATATTTTAGCAATTCCCAAAAATAGTACTAGGTCTTATTTTTGGGGTAGGTCTTATTTTCAGGGAAACAGGGTATATTCAAGCTGTAAAGTCAAACTGAGCTATTGAAGTCATACTGCTACCAAACAGGACTGGTGATAATAATAATTTTGACAGTCTGGTGTAGTGTGTTAAAATGTATTAGATTGTTTGTATTATATTGACACTTAGGGGTTGAATTATAAGCTACTTGCCCTTCGAAAATCTGTGAGTATTCTTCCTCTGCGAAAATATGCACAATTTAACGTTCTTTAGTTTTTTTCCTTTACAAGTGTATTTTAATTTGAACATTTTAATGATACCCCCTTGATGGGACTGAGGAGCACAGAAAATAAATACTTACTTCCTATGCATCTTTAGTACCATCCAGGGGCTATTATGAGATATTACATTCAGAACATTAAAGGAGAATTATGAGGCGAGTGATTTTCACTCAGCCTCATAATCTGAGCTGACCTGTGACAATGAAACTGTCACAGGTTGGCTCAGTAGATCGGGAAGTGAGCGAACACATAGCATCGCTCGCTCACTTCTCGATCTATCCCTGTCACTCACGGCTCCTGGGATTCCCCCCCACCCCTGTCCGATCCTCCAACGCTGACTGGAGGAACGGACTGGCAGAGCCAGCTGTCAATCCGGCAGCTGGGTGGATCTCCACAGCAATGTCGGGATCCGTTCTGGCTGCGACGTCTCAGTATACCTCTGTAGTTCGCGGTATACTGAGCCTTGGGTCACGGGAGAACGTTAGTTTGTGTTCTCCCGTGACCCTTAGGAGAACTATTGGGAAAAGCCCTGACCCCATAGTTCTCCTTTAAGGGAGTTATTCGCTAAGCTGCCAATGGCAGCCGAGTGACTGACCGAGACAAAGTGAAGTGAGCTGAACACTGTTCAGCGATCCACTTCTAGTATGACTGAGCCGAAGTGAAGAACCCGTTCGACTCAGCCGAACTAAAATCTGGGTCAGCTGAGTCGGACGCCAAGCAGTTCAATGGCTGCCGTTCGACCCTATTCTTGCCCCCAATGCCTCCGAGGTAGCGAGCAGAATAAAAAAAATTTAAACAAAAGGAAGAAAAAAAAACAAAACTTGGGGTCCCCCTCCCAATTCATACCAGACGCTTTAGGTCTGATAGGAATTTTAAGAGGGAACCCCACCCCCAAAAAACAGGGAAATGTGGAGTCTCCCCTAAAATTCCCAACCAGACCCTAAATACGAGCCCAGGCCTGCCAGGGCAGAAAGGGGGGGGGATGAGCGAGCGCCCCCCCACCCCCTTCCCCGGGCCATACCAGGCCACATGCCCTCAGCATTGGGAGGGTGCTTTACCAGTGTCCAACCTGGAAGAATACCTTGTCCCAATGCCGATGAGGACAAGGGCCTCTTCCTCCACAACCCTGACCCAGATGTTGTGGGGGTCTGCGGGCGGTCTTGAAATTCCTACAAGACCCAAAGGACCTGGGATGACCTTTGGGGGGAACCCCACACACTTTATTTTTTACTTTTTGGGGGGGGTGCCACCTAACTTTCCTACCAGACCTAAAGGGCCTGGTATGAATAGGGAGGGGGACCCCACGCCATGTTTTTCTTTTTATTTACATTTACAGGGAGAATATAGTCTGCTTCGGCTGTGACTTCGCATATGCTCTGGCTCGGCTGAGCTGTTCGGCTGCTGTACAGGCTATTGTTAATAGCAGGTACAGCAGCCCTTCGGTTCTACTGAACACAAGGGCTCAGGCGGCCAAAGTGAGTTGAAGGATCAGTCGAAGCTATGGCTATATCCTTTGGCTCCTTTGTGAATAACCCCCTATATTTAATTACACCCCTAAAGGAAAAAACTAGAGAACGTTTATTTATACATATTGTAACATGGTGCCAGTAAAACCTGCCAGGTTGGCAGGAAAAGTGATAGATGGTAGATACATTTCTCCACGGATCCTTAGATTCATCATCTAAGGTAATGCCAGCATAGAATTGGAGGTAAAGAAAAATAGCTCTTTACCTTGTATTGGTAAAACAAATCCTGGGGCTGGTGTTACTAGGAGTCTGATAGAGCTCTGGGTGGGACAGACTCCTAGTTCCATGGACCGTAGTTTAGGGAAGACTGCACAGAACTTCATTAGTGTGCAGCTGCACCTAGCTTTGGGGGGGGGGAGTGTGTGTCTCAGTGCAAGGAGAGACAGTGTGCTGAATGCAGCAAGTTATGTTTTTGGAGCCAAGCCTGTCAGCAGGACAGGGTTCTGTCGAAGGACTGTAAATGTTCCCATAAAGGAAACGGGCCCAGCTCAGCGGACTATCGCTAATACCCAGTAAGGCTCAGTGGAGCAGACTTTTATTTGTTTATGACAATTTACATTTTTGGCTGGATGCCTGTAACCTTTTTTTTTTGTCAATTGATTGCTGCCTGGAATTAAAGCTGGCATTTTTGTTGAAGAGACTGCGAGTTTGACTCTACATTGAGACTGGTTCCCTACAATATATTAGCACAGACAAATGCTTACAGATATTTTCTAGGATGAACTACCCTGCAAATTGTTTATAAATTAACCCCTTAGGCTTAAAGTGTATCTAAAGCACACTGTTTTTAGTTTTGGATAGAGTAGGGAATGTTTAAATATCTCTGTTTAGATTTTTCTTTAGGGAAATTTAACATCCTTGCCAAATCTTTTTCTCCTTTGGTGAGATTTTCCTTTACTTACTGTCCTGGAAATAGAACAGGAAGTAAGAGGAAAGCTCTACAAATTGATGGAAAATCCCCTTTAGACTGTTGTCAGCAGAAGAAGTGTTCCTACTGGATGATTTACCCTCTATTCCTGTTCCGATGACCAATTTAAAATTCTTAATTTCCAATAATTTTTGGACATTGGTCACCTGTAATCTTGCACTGAAGACCCCCTTGTAAGTAACTGCCAGAACGTGTTTTAGCAAGTTAAACTGTTAAAGAGTCTCTGGTATTTCAAATATATTATACAATATTTCAAATTCAAATTGTATAATAGTTGCTTTTTTCCATAATATAATAATTGGATAATATGGAGGTTACTTACACACAATTAAATGTGTTCCTGTTTTCAGATGAATGCACACGACACCATTCTGGACTGACTGCCGTTGTGACAGTGTTACTTGTTTTGTCACTTCTATTTATTGCCATTTCAGGCTATCTGATCATGAAGAAAAAATGTAAGTGACTAAAATATAACAATAATCATGAATGTTGTATTACCTTAATGAGCCCCTTACTGTGGTAGCCAGAAATTTAGTAGAACGATCACAGAATTTTGGAGGAAAAAAACAAACAGTTTTGGCATGGTCCCATACCAAGTGGGAGCAAAATATTTTGTATCGTTTGCAATAAAGCAAAAATGTCAGTTACCGAAAAATCAAGATGAAAGTCTAACCACGATAGAAGAGATATTATACTCACTCCTCCAGTGGCCCGTGTCTCCTACCTTCCCTCCATTCCATAGCTGCAGTCTCCAAAGAACTTCTGTGTCCTTTGCCGTGTGCTATAGATCCTTCCTCTTAACCCTACATCATAGCTGTGTGCTGTAGTGATGTAGGGTTTGGAGAAAGGTGGGACACAGAAGGGTCTGCTAATGGCTGCAGCTCAGGAACAAAGCCTTGACCTTATTGTTTCCCCACACGTATGTTGCTAGGGATCTAAAACCCCCTGGGCACCTAGGCTTACAAGTTGTGGGGCTTGTAGCATAACATAAGGCAAAGCTGGTGAGCCGGTTTCTCACCCATGTTATCTCTTCTCAGCCCCTTCTGATTTCTCATTAATGCCTTTCCTTTTTGGTCCCTCTCCCCTTTCTAATCTCTTAATATTGAGCCATTAAGCACTCTTGGGTGACAGCGGTCCCTGGCCAGAGCAGTAAGTCACCCAAGGGGCAACCTTTAACACCACCGTTCTCACCAGACTCTATACTATGTGTTTCCTTAACCAGGCCATAAATAAATAAGCAGACACATGGCAATGCCTTTCACAGTTCCTTAAATAATGCAATCTTCAGCTCCAGTTTATGAAGGTTAGGTACACAACAATTCAGAGAGTACCCAGTATTTATATCAATGAAGAAAAGGCGTTCTCTAATTGGACGAGAGGCGATGTCACAATCCGCTCCGAGTCCAATCAGAGTACCCTTTGTATTCATTGATAAAAATCTTTGGCCGCTGTGCTGAGCGAGTTACCCCCTGTGTTTTCAGAGCAGAGGGGAAGCTGCATAGCACAGCACCATACAGGACCAGTAAAATCGCTGTCACCACTGTAATGCAGCCGGTTACTACAGAGCTTTACAGGATCTGTGTGGCCCTAAGAGGGATAATATATGTATTCCTCCATTGGGCCAAACTGGACCAATGTTGGTATACATAAAAAAAAAACTATAGCTGGAGTTCACATTTAATCCTCCTATTTTTGTAATGAACATGAAGACATGTGTGATCAGTAATATGTTCACAGTAGCACATTGATTTTATGGAGTCGGATCTTCTGATCTCTTTAGAAACAGCAGATAATATGAATTGCTTTTTTTTCTTTATTTGAAATGATATTTTACAGATACAAGGCGCTTCCAGGTGAGTCACATCCACCAAGACCAGACACGGGCTAACGATGATATGGTGACTCTGTACTGTATGGCCCTCAACTGCCCAAAAGTGGCACAGGCCACCTGGACTGTTACAGTTCAGGGCGGAGAACCAATCACAGTTTCTGACTGTCAGCAGTATAAAGATGAAGAAACTGGCTCATTGCTGCACAGTGATTACACCGTGAGAACCGACAACGTAAACAGGAATGGACTGAGCAATTATACCACCAAGCTGTCCTTTAGCCCTGAAACATCTGAATGCAAGAAAATGGAAGTCAAATGCAAATTTCTCTGTGGTAGAAAATCCAAGGAAAGGAGTCACACATATACTCTCATAATAAGTGAGTAAAGTTATTTCTATTATTATTGGTTTTTTTATTGTAAAGCGTATGGGCTAGATCTTTAGTTACCAGACCTTGGTCAAAGAAGTCTCAGTATAATCCAGAAGAATGGTGAAGACCATATTTGTTATCAGGTTGGAAGCACCGCATCTCAAAATTAGTCATTACTCAATGAACCAGGAAATGGGACTTTTGATTCCAGCAACTACAACCATATGAATACACCATAGGAACACACTATTTACTTGAATAAGGGTCTATGTGTTCCTACAAGTCTGCTTCTTCGGGTCCCCAAAATATGCTGTTAACAGATTTTGTTTGAAAAACCCCAACTAATGGTGGCAAATACCCACGGATTTTGCTGGACCGCATGGTCATTGTATGACCACTCTGAGATGCCATTCTGCTGCTTTCAAGACCCACATGGTGCAACTTATATGTGCATGATACTTGGGGAGGATGCGTATCTGCCTGGTGGTTGTGTGGACCTGTTCCACGAAATACGTAGACCCTTATTCAAGTAATGTGAACATGCAAATATGGTGAAACCAAGCAAACAAAACAAAAGCGCCAAAAACAGATCATAAATCTGAGGAATGCATATGTGGGATTGCTAGGGGTGCTGCCCCACTTCAGCCAAGGGAACTGTATAACTGGAAGACAAAAAGAAAGAGAAGGGGCGCCCACCCTGTAGAAGGGGGCGTGACCCCGGAAACGCGTTAACGCTGCCACTCCATATTGGCATACAGGCTGATCGAGAGTTTTTAAACTGATGTATCCTTGAACTACCCATTTATGCTTCTAACCGATCTACCATTGTGAGTACCTTTGCACTAGACTTGTGTGCCGTCAAAAAATTTGTTCCGTTTCGTAATATCAATTATTTCGTATTTCCTAATTCGTATCCAAAACTCAATTCGGATTCGTACGAAATACGAATTTTCGTTAGTTTCGGCACATTTTCGTAACTTTACGAACATTCGTTATGATGAAGTTAAAAAGCAAAAATACCTTTGTTAATATTGGAGTCGATGTGGTAGTTGCTTTTTTATCCGAAATACGAATTCCGTTAACGGATTCCGGATCCGAATTTCGTATTTCGGACTTAAAAAAAAACTACCATCAACTCCAATATAAATGTACTTTGCTTTTTAACTTCAATATATCACGAATGTTCGTAACGGAACGAAAATACGTCAACGGAATTTTGTATTTGCAGCCTCTGTATTGTAATGCAACCCTCAGCAGCAGCTGAAATCCGTATTTCGGATTAAAAAAAAAATCTTGTCATGTTGTTCAACCTCATTTACAGGGGTAATATTAGTTCCTGTTTCAAAGAAATTCGGATCCGAAATTCGTTAACAGAATTTCGTATTTCGGATATAATTCGGAAACTGCCATTCGGATTTCAGATGCTTACGAGTCTACGAATTGCAGGTAAATTCGTACGAATTTCGATTCGTAACGAAACGAATCGCACATGTCTACTTTGCACTCTATTTTGCTATTTTTAAACAATAAAGAACCATCTGCACTAGGGTGGGCGCCCTTCTCTTTCTTTTTGTCTTCCATGCAAATCTGGTGAGCCTGTTTCTCACCCATGTTACCTCTTCTCAGCCCCTTCTGATTTCTTGCTGTTGCCTTTCCTCTTTGGTCCCTTTTCCCTTTCCAGTTGCAATCTCTTAATATACAGCCAATATTAGCAACCTTTGCATAGTTACATAGTTACATACTGTAGTATGTGAGGTTGAATTAAGACACAAGTCTATCAAGTTCAACCTTTGTGTGTCTGTATGTCATTGTGCATGTGTGTGGGTGTATAAGTCCCTGTGTGTTCTAGTTTTTAAGAGTACCTGTACCCCTGTATGTTACGGTCTCTGAGGAAGGTATTTAAATGCTTTTTGAATGATGCAATACTCTCTGCTGATACCACTGCTTGTGGCAGCAAGTTCCAAAATGTAACCGCTCTAACTGGGAAGAAGCCCCTATGCCCCTTGTGTGAACATGTTTAACCACTTCAAGGTGTTTAGACCCCCTTCCTGGCCAGGCCATTTTTCAGTATTGAACGCTGCGGTACTTTGATTGACGTTTATTCCGTCATGCAACGCTGTACTGAAATGAATTTTATACCATTTTTTGGGGACACATAGAGCTTTCTTTTGGTGGTATTTATTCACCACTGCAGGTTTTATTTTTTACTATGTTAAGGAAAAATTATTGAAAATCTTTGGAAAAAAAAGTGTTTTTTTTTCCATTTTATTAGGAAACAATGATTATTACCCATATGTTTGGTAAAATATAAAAGACGGGGTCATGTCGGGTAAATAGACACCAAACATGTCAAGCTTTAAAATTGCGCGCACCCGCGAAATCGCAAAAAACTAGCATACCCAAAATTGACCATAGGCGACGCTTTAAAAGCGTTTACAGCTCATCAGTTTAGTGTTATCAGTGATTGATAGCCCTACAATTATTGCTCTCACTGCGACGTTCACGACGATATGTAACATGTGCGGCGTAATGGGTGAAATTGTTATTTTCGCACGTACCCGACGCCTGTTTGCATGCGTGTATGTATGGGGGGGACTTAAAAAAAAAATGTAATTCTTTTTTTATTTGTAACTTTACATTTTTTGGGGGGAAACTTAAATTTTTTGTTTAGAGGGGACCGGAGGGAGGTCGTGTACCGACCTCCATCTGATCCCCTGTGACAGAGGCAGTATGCTTGTCCCGGGCTCGCACCGGGCACAGCGGAGCCCGGGACCAGCGGAAGGGGGGGGGGAGCCGCGGAGGGGGGGCGCACATCCCGGGACCTCATACAAGCGATCCGCCGGCTCTATCCTTTCTGTGGTTTGGTGACCAAAACTGGACCGCATACTCCAGATGATGAGGTAAAGTGGCAAAATTATAGATTTGTCTCTACAGTACATTCCCTTTTTAATGCAAGACAGAACTCTGCTAACTTTGTTTGCTGCCGCCTGTCATTGCATACTATTGTTAAATCTGTGGTCTACTATGACCCCCAAATCTTTTTCTGACTTCCCTTCCCATTAATGTGTATTCCGCTTGCCCGTTTTTAACCACAAAATGGATTACTTTACATTTTTCAACATTAAACCTCATCTGCCATGTAGTTGCCCCTCCCCTATTTTATCCAGGTCCTCCTGTAATGTTATATATGTCCAATCCTGTGTCTATTACTCTCCCAATTGTAGTATCAGCAAACACAGAAACATGGCTATTCACACCCTCCCCAATATCATTAACCACCTCCCGTCCATGGGCGTTCCTGTACGGCCGGACGGAGGTCTTGTAGGAGCGGGAGGGCATCTTAAGGCGTCCTGCCTCTTCCCCCGCTCATGCACGGGGCTCAGCGCACACACGAGTGGGGAACTGTTAGCAATGTTGGCCATCGCTGGCTGTTTACATTCAAGCCACAGGGTGTCTTCTAGAGACACCCGATCACTTGCAGTAGCTGCGGGTGTGTGCCTCCGCGCTGCCTCCTCGGCGCCACTGCCAGTCCCGAGATTCGCTGTGCCTGTTGCGGCTGGGGCCGACACACTGACGCTGTCAGTGGAGATCAAACGGAGATCAGTACACAATCTCCCTTTGATCTCTTCTCGGTTCCCACATGCAGGAAGTGATGTGTATTACATCACTTCCTGTATTCAGTGTCACTCTCCGGTTCCAGATGCCGATAAGAAGCTGATGAAGCAGATCTGTGCTTCTATCAGCTTCTCTGGGGGTCCCTGGGTGACATCAGGGGTCTTGGTGACCCCTGATGTCTCCATAAAGAGGACCTGTCATGTTAATTCGCTATCACATAGGGGATTTCTTAGTCGTGATAGCAATAAAGTTAAGTGTAAGAAAAAAAAAGAAAAAAAAAGTAAAGCATAAAAAAAAATAATGAAGCTAAAAAAAAATTGTCACTAATAAATAAAATGTAAAATAAAAAAAAAAATGTTTTAAAGTCCCCCGCCCCCCACATACACACGCAAGCATGCGTCGTGCGAGCAAACGTGCAAAAACGATGATTCCGCCTATTGTGCCGCACATGTTACATATCGCCGCAAACGTCGGAATAAGAGCAATAATTCTAGGCCCATCAATCACTGAACACTAAACTGATGAACTGATGAGCGGTAAAAGCTTTTAAAGCGCCAATTTTGGGTGTGGTCATTTTCTGCGATTTTGCGGGTGCACGCAATCTTAAATCTTGACATGTTTGGTGTCTATTTACCCGACGTGACCCGATCTTTTATATTTTGCCAAACAATGATAAATGTTTAATGATAAATGACGGGGTGATGATAAATGTTTCATAACAACTTTTTGTTACAAAATTTAGGGTACTTTTTTGTTATGGGATCTCAGCCTGTGTACTAAGCGTTTATGTGGTACTGTGTCAAAAGGTTTGGCAAAATCCAGATATAACACATCCACCGGCCTCCCTCCATCCAAATCTCTACTCACCTCTTCGTAGAATGTCAGTACGTTGGTCTGACAAGAACTGTCCTTCCCAAATCCGTGCTGATTTATCATTGTCATTAACAAAATCCACTAAATAGCCCTTTATCATTCCCTCTAACAGTTTGCATACTATAGATGTTAGACCTTTTTTGAATATTGGTTCCACCGTTGCCTTACGTCAATCACTTGGTACCCTACCAGTCATTATGGAGTCTTTGAAAATGAGGAATATTCTCTCTATAACCTGACTGAGTTCTTTTAAGTACCTTGGGGTGTAGGTTATCTGGTCCTATTGATTTATTTTCATTACGTTTTTCCAGTCTTGGTTGAACCCCGGCTACTGTCAACCACTGCGGTATCTTACGAACTGAGTTACTCACATTCTTATCTCCATTAATCCCGTCTTTTTCCTGACTGTATACTGAAGAGAAAAATTAATTTAACACCTCAGCCTTTTACACCTCAGAGCATGTTCAGCTGACCGAAGTGCAGCTGAAGCTAGCTGCCTATACAGTACATAGTGGTATCATATGGCAAAATCTTGGTCAAATGATGGCAGTTAAATAAATGGAAACTTTAGCTCCGTCATTACCTGTCCACTGAACTGGAAATATAGTAACTTTTATCCCCTTCATGACTGAAGGTCATTGAAACCTAGATTCACAGACCGAATTTAGCAGCGTCAGTGTGAGTCGGTTAACTTGACAATAACTCTAGGATCTGAACAACCTTTATTTGGTAACCAACCTGAATCCTTTATTATAAAATGGTGAAAAGACCAAAAAAATATTTTTCCTTATTTTTCTTCATGTACTGTGCTGTAAGAACTGCATCCTGCCGCCTTAGCTGTCAAAGTGCCTCTCTCTGTTGGATGCACAATGACAGCTGAGTTGACCCTAGTCAGTGTTGTGCACAAACGCCCGACAGGAACATGTAGATCTCCTTAAGGACAAGAATAAAATATGTTTTTATAGTGCACTTGTCACAATTATTACCAGTGAAGTGATTCTGCTCCACTTCTGCCTCGGCTGCAGCCAGCACTGGAATTCCTCTTTATATAACGTCTGGTGGAGAACGTTGTGACGTACGCCCGGCCCAGACCCGCTGTACGTCAATGCCACGTGACAATACACAAGTCTGAACCGAGCGTGAGCGTCACAAGGACGTGGCGATACCACTCTCAGCCTCACCCTGCGCAGAGATTTCCCAGCTCGCAGGACACAATCTCAGGCCAGCAGACAGAGAGCAATCGTCACCAGGGTTGGTTAACTCCGCAGTTAACCCTTTACCCACCAAACTTCCACTGCCACCATGTATTTTCCGGAATACAAACCGTGCCCAGCAAATGCTGCGACTATTCAAAACACTTAAACGATGCCTGTGATGCCGCTGTCCTCTCAGACAGGAATATGACAGGAGTCACTATACAGTAGCACTCTTCAAAGAGCAAGGATACTTTAAGTTCGTATTCAGAGCGTAGAGATAAGCGCAACGATTTTTATATCGTCCTTTGATATAAGAAACGGTGCAGAAAATATACAGAAAGAGATTTAATAAAAAGAGACAAAATATATATACAACAGCAAAATAAAAGGGAATAAAAGAAGAATACTTAACAGTCCTGGAATGGTGAGTTCTGACAGAGTTCAGAGTCCAAGAAGCAAAGTGGAAGTCTGCCGGGCTCTCCTTCAAGCAAACTTCCAGCAGATAATGTCCAAAGATTAAAGGGGAACTCTTCTGTGATGTTCAGACTTCTAGTTCCTCGATGATGTTTAAAACAAGAGCCACTCTAGTTACCAACACAGAGTATTTTATAAG